>NC_051083.1:57044799-57287799 GCF_004664715.2 Peromyscus leucopus
AAGCTATGCCCAGTGTCACAGTTCACTTCCTGTTGCCTGTGTACCAAGATATAAAACTCTCAGTTCCTTTTCCAACACCATGCATGCCTGCATGCCACTGTATTTCCCACCATGAAGATAAGGTACTAGACCTCTGAAATTGTAAGCCATCCCTAATTAAAAATTTTCCTTTATAAGAGTTGCCATTGTCATGGTGTCTCCTCAAAGCAACAGAAGCTCTAAGACAGAAGTTGGTACCAGGGACTGGGATATTGCTGTGATAGGCCTGACCATGCTTTTGTTTGAAGGAATATGGCCCATGGGACTGTGGATTAGAAAAGCAGCTCAATGCTTTTAATGCTGGTTAGTGGGTCATACTAGTAGAATCATGGAAGACAGTGGTGCTGAATGTGACTTGATGAACTATGAGGTCCTGGTTTCAGAGAAGACTTTTAGTATGTTACCTATGTCATTCTCGTGATATTTTGTGAAGAATGTAGCTGCTTTTAGCCCTTGTCTGAAAAGTCTTCCTGAGCCTAAAGTGAAAAGTTTTAGATACATTGCATTGGCTAAGGAAATCTTGAAACAGTTTAATATAGATTAAAATATCACCTTTTAATATTAAAATTAGTATGTTTACTAATTTTAATTCTAATGAATATGTATAATGGAAAGGAACAAGCTGAGAAAGGAAAAATACAAAATATAAAATTTGAGGAGAAAGGGAACATCAAGAAGTAGAATGGAGCTAAATCTTGTGTTCAGGGAGATAAACAGATTAAGAAATGGAATAAAGGGAGTGGTAACCTCAGGGTAAAGTCCAACCCAGCTAAGTTTCAATTTGTGAAATGGGGTGCAGTGGTAAACACCTTTAATTCCAGCACTCCAGAGGCAATGGCAGGTGGATCTCAGGCCTGTCTGGTCTACAGATCAAGTTTAAGGACAGCCAAGCTTAGTCAGTGAAGGAAACCATCAAAAATAGAAACCTTATGAAGATATAACTGAATGAGGGGCCCATGTTCCAGCCCCAGTAAGCAGCAGAACTTGGCAACTTCAGCCACATGGTTCTGCCTTTAAGGATAGAATAAATGGATTACGGAATATTCCTCTGCTACTAAGAAAAACTGCTGAGGTTAGTCATGTGTCAGGGATGTCCCTTAATGGAGGCCTAGAGAGGCCATTGTGTGAAGCTCTGAAAGTGAAGCCTGGAATGCCTTGGAGACTTCAACATGTTGGAGATGCCAGAGCCATGGGATACCTACCAAGGAGAGCTGATAACAAAGAGTTGAATGAGATCAAGAGGAGGAAGTGTGTTGCAGTCAACAAAGCTGAAAAAAGGTTGACATCAGACATGGAGATGCAGAATTAGCTCAGCTGGTTTTTGGTCTTGCTTTGGTCCAGTATTTCCTCACTATGTTACCTTCCCTACATTTTGGAATGGTAATGTATATTCTGTGCCATTATATGTGGGAAGTATGTGATATACTTTTTGATTGTGATTTTATAGGGGATTACAATCAAGAGATTGAGTGAATCTCAGAAGAGACTTGGAACTTTAGACTTTTAAATAAGTTTGAGACTGTTATAGACTACTGGGACTTTTAAGTAAGATTGAGTAAATTTTTGCATTATGAAATGGCTACAAGCCTTTGGGAGCCAAGAAGTGGAATGTGGTTGTTTGAAAGAAAATGGCCCCCAAGGGAGTGGCACTATTAGGAGATGTGTCCTTGTTGGAGTAGATGTGGCCTTGTTGGAGGAAGTGTGTCACTGTGGGGTGGGCTTTGAGGTCTTCTATGCTCAAGCTATCCACGGTGTCATAGTCCTGATATAGAACTCTTAGCTCCTTCTCCAGCACCATGCCTGCCTGCATGCCACGATGTTTCTCACAATGATGAAAATGGACAAAACCTCTGAAACTGTAAGCCACTCAAATTGAATGTTTTACTTTATAAAGTTTGCTGTAATCATGCTGTTTCTTCCTAGCAATTGAAACACTAGCCAAGGTCTTTCCAATTCAAATACAATAACATAAATTAAGCAAGTCTACTCAATTGTCATTCAGATTAAGCAGAAACTGTCTAGCAATATGTGGAAAGTCAAGCCACACCAGCAAAGAAAAATAATCATATCAATAATTCATTCATGTTACTGTAACCATGATGAAAAACATGGCAGAGTAGGTCATGGACCCTAACAGAGAACCTACTGTTGTAATTTTGCTAAAGTGTCATATTGTCAAACTATATTCTACATAATTATGTTTATGTACACAAATTTGTGCTGCTCTCAGCCTTTATCAGAGAAGCTTATTATTGCTGTGGGTTGTGATTAATATGGAGACTCATTACTATTCAATGTGCTGAGAGTAGGCAATTGAGAGTTCTCATTCATAGATATAACATCTACATCAAGTCCCTGCACTCTAAGGCTCAGAATATTTTGGAAGCTTGAGCATAAATAATGTGAGACCCAGAATACAGGGAGGAGTTCTGTGAAATACTGGCCATAACTTGACTGTTGCACACATGAACTCACAGCAGAAGTGATTTTTTTATACTAGAACTATACAAGACAAAATCAGTTAAAAAATTGAAGCACTGCTGGTGGTGAGGCTAGTGAGGCTCCATCTAAAGGCTCCACCTCTTTGGAGTTATAGGCCAATTATATCTGCTAGGGGAAGGAGAGTTTTCTGAAGGGTCTGGCCACTATTTGATTGCCGACATCCCAGTAGATGATCCCACACTCACGTGTTTATGTCAGAATAATTAGATTTAGTGGATCAAAACTAACTAGTTAGCAAACTAACTAACTGAAAATCAAGAATATGAAGTTTAGGAGGGAGATGTGTTAGGAGATTCTGTTGGGAGTTTTAGGGCAGGAGCAGGGTAGATATAAAGATACATTGTATAAACAAATGAAAATGTCAAAAAATAAAAAAATAATATTTAAATCATTTGGGAAAACACAAGTGATAAACAATGTTTGAAATCAGTAACTGAAATAACATCCGACATTATGGAGAAAAGTCAATGAGAATGATAAGAGTTCTTATCAGAATCTGAAAGGATGTGGAACAAGATGTAGAAGAATTGAATTTTACATAGAAAATTCTGTAATTTAGCAAAGTGGTCATTTAAGATTTAAAAAGGAAATATTGAAATTAATAACAGAAGAAAAACTTCTGGATTTGATTTTGTAAGCTAATCTTTAAAGGATGATAAACTATAAAAGATGAGAACTAATTAGATCAATAGGGAGACATAAAGGACAGCAAAATAAAAAATATGGGTACATATGATAGACTGCCTTTATGAATTTCATAAACCATATTTAATGACTGAAACAAAAATTGTCATGCCCAAATAACTTTTTCCTGTAGTCTGATCTATAACCTTATTTCCTATCATAGCTACTGACTTGTTCCAGCTACACTAACATTCTTGCTTCTCAAATACACTAGACTTACTCCTTCCTGTCTTATAGCATTGACATTCAGTGTGTCTTTGAGTTGGAATGTTCTTCCTTCAAATGTTAACAGGTGTTTCCTAAAATGTTTCCAAATCACTGAGGTTTTTCCTGACTACATTCTTCATAGCTGATCTTCTACCCTAACACTCCCTGTCCACATGTATCTTTTCTTTCATTCCATTGAAAAAATATATACAGTTTATTTTGATAGAGATTGTGTGCCCTTTTCATTTCTGTGTGTCTAGTGCTTAAGATAGTTTGGAATAAACAATAGGGACTTATATTTTTAATAAATCAATGAATCAAGTATCCAATTCAAGATTTTTGTCCCTGAGTACTCTGGAAGTGAAACAGACCATCTCTTTTATTAAGCTTAAAAGACATAATCAGAGTCTGGAGTACATAAGAATATGTAGAAGATTTAAAAATATAAACATTTTTCAGTCCGCAAACATTTTACTTTTCATCCCTCTGATTTCATCACTTACTTCTTGAACATCAACTAGGTATTAAATTTTGTATTAAAAATGTCATTTCTATAAAATATACTAGATATTGAAAAAGACACCATTGGTTTCATAACAGTGTTTTAGAAGGACAAAAATGGAAGTTAAAAATCTGAGCAGGATTGTTTGGGAATTTCCATAAGTCTCCCTTTGCCAACAACTCAATTGAATGCAACCCAGTTCCACCACTGGAAGCCTCATCTGCAGACAAGAGATGGCCAGTTGAGACTCTGTATTCCTCATTAATAGGATTCCTTATTAGGATCACCCTCATATGTTTCAGGAGATTTCCACTGCACTAGGTTTTCATACCCCACTCAAAATGATCCCCAATTCCAGCTGGCTCTCCCCACTCTCTCTCCCTCTACCCCATCTTCCCCCACAACTGATCCCCCCACCCTGGTCTCTACCTGCCCCCAGTCCACCCATGAAATCTATTCTATTTCCCCCTCTCAGGAAGATCCATGTGTCCCCACTAGACCAGTGCTCTTTACCTAGTGTCTCTGTGTCTACTGATTGTAGCTGGGTTATTATTTATTTAATGGCTAATATCCACTTATAAATGGATATATTCCATATTTACCTTTCTGGGTCAGGCTTACCTCACTCAGGATGAGTTTTTTTCTAGTTCCATCCACTTATCTTCAAATTTCATGATGCTACTTAAAAAAAAAAAATAGCCGAGTAATACTCCGTTGTGTAAATGTGTCACATTTTCTTTATCCAGGCTGTTGCTAAGGCAGAGGATTTCTCTCCCTAATCTGACAGCAGGGCCCCATTGCTGAGGATGACATCCACACAACTCACTGAACATAGAGAAGTTGAGCTGGTACCACATGCAACCTTCACCCCTACATTCTAGTCAGTTTGGTGAAGAAAGGTACTCTGCAGACTATCAAAAGAGAAATGTGGACAGCAACCCAGTCACAAAAGCTTTGACCTACAATCTGTTCTGCCTACAATATACACTAGGGCAATGGTGGCACAGAACTTGTGTGAGTAGCTAAACAATGTAAGATTTGACTTAAGGACCACTCCACAAGAGGTAACCCATGCAGTACACTGATTATGTAATGAAGAACCAGAGACTAAGTAGCTCAGAGACCTAGGGTAAAACCTAACACTACTGTTCTGAAAAGGGTATCAATAAAATCATTCCTAATGATATTCTGCTACACTTATAGATCAGTACCTTATCGAGTCATTATCAGAGAAGCTTCCTTCTTCAGTAGATGGGAATAGATGCAGAGACCCACAGACAGACACTATTCAGAGAGAGAGAGTGTAAGTGAAATATCTTCATTCCATCCCTCCCCTCAAAGCTCAGGGAATCCTGGAAGATGAGACAGAAAGATTGTAAGAGCCAGAAGAAAGGATAGAGGACACCAAGAGAACAAGAACCTCTGAATCAACTAAGCAAGGCTCATATGAGCTTACAGAGACTGAAGAAACAAGCACAGGGCCTCCAGGGATCTACATCAGGTCCTCTGTATATATATTACAGCTATTAGCTTCGTATTTTTATGGGATTCCTGTGTGTATGAGCAGGTGGATCTCTGACTTATGTGCCTGCCCTTGGGACTCTTTTCCTCCTGTTGGGTTGCTATGTCCAACTTATATATGATAGTTATTGCTTCATTTTATTATATTTTATTTTTACATATTTGGTTGTTACCTCTTAGAATTCTGCTCTTTTCTAATGATAGATAGAAAAGGAGTGGGTCTGGAGGGGAGGAGAGGTGGGAAGGAACTGGGAGGAGTAGAGGGAGAGGAAAATACAATCAGGATATATTATATGAGAAAAGAATAAATTTTCAATAAAGACATAAAATGAAAAAATCTGAAAAAGATGGGTAGGATTTGATAGTAAGTATGTATATGGGTTGGAGAATGCTTTCTAATTTCAGAAACATTATACTGTTATAGCATTCGAGATAGTGTGTTCCCTTTCATATACAATAAACAGAAAATTAGAAAGGTTAATTGACTTGCTTTTCAACATATAGCCAAGTTAACAGAATAATTTAAACATAGCTAAACTTGTTTCCCAAACTGGTAAAATGTATGTTACATTTCCTGTCTCTTAAGAGGTTATCTCATAGCTTCTTAAGTAGATTGCTATCATCCCATAAAAGACATGCATAATGTTTCTGGGGATGAGATGACACCATCATTTCACAACTGGTCTTTAGGAGATGAAGTCCAGTAAGTTTCAATATTCATATGCCACATGGGACTCAAAACAAAGAAATGTCCTATCAAAGATACATAGAGGGATAATCATCATCTGGATATGCACTGGTAACACAATGATGAAAAGATTCTAATTCTTACTATTAGGGAACTCACTGACTACTGTGAAACACAAACAGACTGATAGTTTCCCCCATGAAGTTAAATCACTTTGTCATAATATGAACAAAATAATATAGTTATTAAAGAAAGAATAAATAGCATAAGTCAAGAAGTGCTCCATGGAAGAGTTATGTATGACTTGTATCTTTTTTTCCAACTCCTTCAATTGCTTTATTAATGCTTTGGCTTTCAGCTTAAAAGCCAGCACACTAGAAACCACAGAAAATTTCTGATTATGACAGTGACATTTATCATTCTATAATGGAGAAGCTGTAGCTTCTAGCTGGAAAGTTGGTGAGTCCATCCACTGCGATATTCTTCATCTTGGCTATGGTCCTCACAGAGCCTGTTTCTCTTGGGCTCTGGAGCATACTTAAACCACAGACAGATGTAGGCCTAGGTCCAGCAACTGGGAGGAACATTGTTAGTTCTTACCTGCAGATTTTATGAGTGAGGAATTAATGTCATATTAGTTCAGTGATATATTCACCCTTCCCAATGTTTTCTTTATGTTAGACACTGCTTTATGCACACACACACACACACACACACACACACACACACACACACACACACAAATACCTTCACCACCACAGAGTGAACATTCTACCTAGCCAGGACTAGGTGGGTTGAATCACTTGTGGTATAATTACATAGTTGAGAAAGTAAAGAGTGCATTGGAAAAATCTTTAATAATAAATAATTAAAACCAGGTGCAGTGCTGTACGCTTATGATTCCAGCACTGTGAAGTAGATCCTAAGCTGGAGGACATGACATTTTTTCTCTCAAGAGAAACAAAAAGGGTTTGTAATGCATGTAATTAATTTATCTGTAGGTTTAACTTTAAAAAAGAATTTATTTAGTACTTTTGTGTGTGTGCATGCATGTGTTTTGTACACCATGTTTGCTCAGGTGCCCATGGAGGTAAGAGGAGAGTTTTGAATTCTGTTAAGCTGGAATTGTAGGAGATTGTGAGCTGCACATTGAGGATTCATGGAATTGAACCCAGCTCCTCTGTAAGAAAAGAAAGTACTTTTAGCCATTGAACCATCTTTGTAGTTGCTGTTTTTTTTATTGTTTGTCTTTTTGTTTTATCTATCTATCTATCTATCTATCTATCTATCTATCTATCTATCTATCTATCTATCTATCTATTTGTTATTTTTACATCCCGATTGTGGTTTTCCCTCCCTCTTCTCCTCTTACAACCTCTTCCCTCCACTCTGCCCCCTCATCCACTTTTCTTCCTCAGTTTCTTTTCAGAACAGGGCAGGTCTCACATGGATATCCATCAGCCATGGTATATAAAGTTGCAGGGAGACTAGGCACCTCCATATATTAAGGCTGAGCAAAGCAACCCAGTATAAGGAGTAGGGTCCAAAAAGCCAGTAGAGTCAGAGACAGTCCCTGTTCCCACCGTTAGGAGTCTCACAAGAGGACCAAGCTACACAATTGTAATGTATATAAGGAGAACCTAGGTCAGCCCCATGCAGGCTGCCTGGTTGTTGGTTCAGTCTCTGTGAGTCCCTATGAACCCACATTAGTTGATGGTATGGACTTTCTTGTGTTCTTGACCATTCTGGCTACTATGATCTTTCCCCTCCCTCTTCTGTAGGATTACCAGAGCTATGCCTATTAGTTGGATGTGAGTCTTCTTCTGTTTTCATCAGTTTGTGGGTGAAACTTCTCTGATGAACATTGGGCTAGGCACCAATCTATAAGAATATCAAAATATTAGGAATCATTTTGTTGACTTTTTTGCCAGTCATATTTGATTCTATCCTGGGTCTCTGGGCCATCCAGTCTCTGATTCCTGGCCATCCAGGCAATGTAGGTCATGGGCTCTCTTGAATGGCATGGACCTCAAATTAAAACTAACATTTCCTGGTCACTCCCATAAGTTCTGCACCACCATTCCCTCAGCACATCTTGAAGGCAGGACAGATTGTAGGTCGAGGGTTTTGTGGCTGGGTTGTTGTCCAGGTTTCTCTTTTGGTAACCTGAAGAGGACCTTCCCTCATTAAAGAGACTAGAATGTAGGGGTAAAGGGTTGATGTAGGCATCAGCAGAACCTCTCTACATTTAGTGAGCTGTGTAGATGTCCTCAGCAATGGGGCACCACTGTCAATTTTCAGAGAATGACGTTCTATCCTAGCACCAGCTTAGGTTGTTTATCAATCTCCATTCAGTCAACAACTCAATCTAAAACAACCCAGTCCAACCACTGGAAGCCTTGCCTGGCTACAAAAGATGCCCAGTTCAGACTCCATATCCTCCATTACTAGGAGTTCTCACTAGTGTCACCCTCATAGATTCCAGGAAGTTTCCACTGCACTAGGTTTCCACATCACTCCCAATACCTGTTCCCAGTTCCTGCTGCATCTCCTTGTAATCTTTCCTTCCCTCCCTACCCTATATACCTGGTCCATTCTGCTCCCATCTCCACCTGCCTCCAATGTACCTGCAAAATCTGTTCTGTTTTCCCTTCCCAGGGAGATTCATGTATCCCTTCTAGAGCCCTCCTCTTTACCTGACATCTCTGGGTCTGTGGATTATAGTTTGATTATCATTTATTTAAAATCTAATATCGATTTATAAGTAAATACATACCCTATTTATCTTTCTGGGTATGGGTTACAATTTCACACACAAGTACTGTTTTACATTACCTCTATCCCTCACACTCACTTCTACTTCTCTTTTGTCTCCTCCAATAAAATTCATGCTCTTTTTTCTTTAGTTATTAAATATATACACATATATACACATAGATATGAATATATAAGTACAACCCGGAGATTCCACTTAAAGTTTTTCATGTTTGATGTCTATGTACTTGAGTGTGTGTGTGTGTGTGTGTGTGTGTGTGTGTGTGTGTGTGTGTGTTTACAGCTGTCTGATTAAGATTGGATAACCTATCGGGGGCTCATGTCTGGAGAAAATGGATTATCCATCTCTCAACACCTGTTGATTGCCTGTTGCCCTTCACCTAGGTGTGGGACAACATGAGAGCTTCCCTACTCATCTTGGGATATTAACTGGTGTTACTTTGCTGGTATTGTTCAGACCATATTGTTGAGCTTTCATGGTTGCAGCTTCCCAGTCATATAAAGAAGAAACTATCATGCAGTAGCTATCCTGGTCCTCTACATATTACAGTCTCCTCACATCCTCTTTCAAGATGTTCCCTAAGCCCTGTGGGTAGGAGTTGGGCTGTAAATGTATCAGTTGAGTTTGGGGCACACCATATTCAGTAGTTCTCTGTAGTTTGACAACTTGGGGGTGTCTGTAGTTTTCTATTTCCATTATAAAAGTAAGATTATTTGATGTGAAAGCTTTGCTTCTCTGTTGATATAAGGGTACATATTAAGGGTGAAGTTAGAAACTATACCAATTTAAGAAAGCGTCAGTAATGGTAGGTTCTTTATGGTTTCTGACCTCACTGGCCATGGTTAGTTGGCTGAGTTTATAGTACCAAGTATAAATTCTCTCATATTGAGTGGGACTTAGGTCCAAATAGGCAGCTGTAGGTTCCTCCTCAAATATAAGTGCCACCATTACACATTTGATGATATCTTATCACAGTAGTTATTGTTGTAGCTCACAGGTTTTACATCTCAGAAAGACTATGGATTACTTTTCTTTCTTGGCAGCTTACATAGTTCCATTGGATACTATGGGAGCTAGTCCTCAGAGAGGAAGCTTCCAGGTCAGTTCCAGCTTCATTAATCCAAGTCCTATTCTAAAATATATGATGTCTTCAGCAAAAGGGCCTTAACATTCAAGTTGTGGGAAGCACCCAAGTCAAAAATCAATGACTTATATTGTATTGGAATCCCCTGACCACCGACTCAAAGGTAGATTTCCTATACCTGGGGAATTTGTGACTTTTCAATTAAAGAAGGGTATTAAAGAGGTAGCAACAGATGTGAAAAGGCACTGTGAAAATAGAGAAATTGCCTGAAATACATCCCTGGGGCCTAGCTGCATCCATATTCTGCCTTTTGTAGTTCTTATCTAAAATTATGAATGAAAATTATTTCATGTCACTGTGCTTCAGTTTCCTCTTACTCAAAATGGAAATAGAATCATCTATCTAATCTAATAGGATTAGTGGTAAAGTAAACCTGTTAACATGTATATATTTAAAATGGTAATCCCAGTGTTATTGATAGCTGTTATTTTAAAAGTAGTTTTTCTTCTGCTATTGTTTTCACTGCTCTAGAAAGGATCAAATTTATACAGATAAAACGCATGTCTATCTAATCAATAATCATGTGATGATATAAGCAAATGAGGAAAACAAGCCACCCTTTAAAATACTGTATTGTATTTTGTGATTCACCATTATGAGCCCAAAAGGCATCTGTTCTTGTGATGGCAATAATGTTCTTACATATTTGCAATTGCACATTGTAGGAAGAGAGCCCACTTTCTCTTTCAAGCATTTTTTCTGTCATTTCTATAGTCTACCCTTTGTTTACAACTGCTTAAAAAAGGGGTAATGCTTCCAAATGCCTAATAAAATAAGAAGCCTTTATCAGCCTGGAAAACATGGATGTACAAGTAATATACAGACTAAGAAGGTTGTATTTAGGAATATATATATATATGAAAAAGAGACCATGAATTTGAAAAAAAGGGAGGGGTATGTGGGAGAGTTTGAAGGCAGAAAAGGGAAGGGGAAATGATATAATTACATTATAATCTCAAAACATAAAAGTATTTTAAGATGGGAGAATGCTGATAGATATGAAGATATAGGTTAAGATTTTTAACAAAAATAAAACCATGGGAATAAATGAAATGGATAGGCAGGACCTACTTCAGATCACAAGTATCACCACACCTTTACTAGATAGAAAATGCCTAGATCTTTATTCTATAGGAAATAGAAAGCCATGACGACTCTTCGCAGAAGTCTTAGACTCTTAGCATGACCACATTAGTTTTCACTCTTTTCTCTCTCTCATAATAGAAAAAAAGATTAAAGAAGAGAGCAGAATTGAGACTATGTTAAAGTCATGTAAATAGATCTAAGGTAGAAGTAGTTATCCCTCACATCAGATAGTGTCAGTCTGTGAGTTCAATTTAAAAAGAAATGAGATTTGTTTAAGATTAAGAACCACACAACATGATTGGTTATTGACTAATTGGGAATAAGTAGAATTTGGCACATGTAGAGAAAGAACGGAAGCTAAGAACCTAGATTTGAAGCCTCTTGGGTTTCATCCAATGCTCTTACCATTTCTCTAAGCTGTTTACTCTTCCCTGCTGCTGCTATTAGCTTGTGCTGGACCTCTTCCATGGCACAGGAGCCTGTTCTTTCAGTAAAGTATCCTGTGTATCTTCCTTGTCTCTGTGATTACATTAAGGAACTGCAAGCAGGGATTGCAACTTTTCTCTTTCCTTTGTATCCAGAAATGCTCATTTAGAGAAGCACTCCTGAAAGTTAGCCATCCTGTACCCAGGAGCTCTTGTGGCCATTGGGTGGCCTGGGCATTAGCACAGGAATTGAGGAAGATGCCTACTATACCTAATTGTGTAGTTCTCTAGGACCCATTTAAGTGTCTCCGTGGGAAATCTCTGCAAATACTGTGATTCCAGCTACCCTGGGGGCTTTGCCCAAACAGAGAGTGCTCTTGGCTGAGCCTCCAATCCTTCCATTTCTAAACTTTGTGTATTTCAACAGAAATCTGATCTGGACTCTTCTGATTCATTTACACTTAAATCATCCAAGGGCTCTGTTGTAAGAGTGAATTCGGCTCCAAAAATGTCTTATAAGCGTTGGTTATAAAACTCCCTAAGATTTTGTGAGCTAAAATTTTTTTACTCCCTTTTTCTTTGAAACAAGATGTTGTGACTTTGCCAAGAGTAAATGGATTTCCAACCTCAAAGGGGTCGTGTTTGGTTCAAGAGTCAGAAATTATGGAGCTCAAAGGCCCAAGTACATTCTTCAAGAATTGGCAATAATGAATCCCAGGGGATGGGAGGAATGATAAATCTTAGAAGCTGAGTGAGGGGGTGACAGGAAGCATCCATTCTACCCTTTTGGCTTGATGCCTTAAAGCCTTAGGACTTTTGTCCCTTAACTGAGTAAATGGGGCCATGAGACAACACACTACTACGAGTTACCAACAAAATTAGGCAGAGAAACATTTCCCATTTTGAATAAGTGCCTGACAGTTTAGAGTGCTTTTCACAGTTTTTCCTTTCACTTAGTCCTTCAATGGCTCTGAAGTCTAGAAATATCCATCTCCACTATTTTTTGGAAAAACAAAGGGAGACTAAGAAGAGTTGCAGTGACAAAGCCAGGGGTTCTTTGTAATTAACTTCAGACTGAATTAATAAAGGAGACAAAAGATGTGTCTACTTATCTTGAACAACCAAGAGACGAAAAGGCAACAGCATAGTTCCTAACTTGAAATGTCTCTGATGCAACCAACCTGCAGTGCTGCAATAGTGTTTCTTGATCTATTGCAGCCTTAGGGAAAGTTGGTTGATATATCTCTTATAAGATATATAGTGTTTTCCTTTTATATTTAACTGTATATTTATGTTACAGTTTTCTTACTCATGATTCCCCATACTTCATTAGACTGTGACTGTCTCAAAGACTGAAATGTGTTCCAGGTATCTTTCTATAGCTTAACTCAATGTCAGACACAGGAGAAGATGATCTCCAAATAAAGTGCTAGAAAGATATGATAGGGGTAGACCTTGAATCTGTGACCAAATACAAACATGAATGTGTAGGAAAGTGTTCTGTGAATGTAGAGTTCTAGAAAATTGGAGGAATTAGTTAGGCTAAATATGTTGCTATGAATATTTAAAAAAGAAATATCATGTGTGTATGTATATCTGTGTATGTATTACAATTATATTTTTCTATGATTGTGCTTAGAGATTGGCCATAAAGGCACTTTAAAAATTTCTGATGGTATTCCTCCATAGAGTAGTGGGTCACCAAGCCCAAGAATTAGAAAAAGTGAAGTTAGCCAAATGTGTATGTAAAGCCATGAACTTCTTTTTGTGACATTTTCTGGTCTTCTATGCATTTATTTCCATACTCAGCTCCTTGAGCTCTCAAGTCAGAGAAATCTTGCATATAAATTCATCAGGAATATCAACACATAGTTTCTTTTCTAGCAATGTCTTTGTTTTCTGTATTATGGTAATATTGGCCTCTTAAATTGAATTTGTACATTTTAAGATCCTGATAAAAATATATTACAAACATGTTGTAATATAAACAGCATGGGATTTGAAAAATAGGCATTTTTATTAAGAAAATTTTTTCATTCATTTTACACACCAAAGATCCCCGTCTTCCCTCCTCCTGCCCCCCCAGCCTTCCCCCACAACCAACTCCTCCTCCCCACAAGAAGGTAAGGCCTCCTATGGGGAGGCACATCCAGTAGAGACAAGTCTAAGCCCTTCCTCCTGCTTCAAGGCTGCACGAGGTGTCTCATCATAGGTAGTGGGCTCCAAAAAGCCCCCTCATGCACCAGGGATGGATTCTGATTATACCACCAGGGGGCCCTCAAGCAAGTCAAGCTACACAACTGTCTCGCCATGCAGAGGGCCTAGTCTAGTCCCATGCAGGCTCCACAGCCATTGCCCCAACTTTCATGAGTTCCTACTAGTTTGGTTTGGTTGTGTCCTCAGGTTTCCCCATCATGATCCTGATGCACTTGCTCATAGAATCCCTCTTCTCTCTCTCCTACTGGACTCCTGGAGCTCTACCTGGTGTTTGGCTGTGGATCTCTGCATCCGTCTCCATCAGTCATTAGAAAAAAGTTCTGTGATGACAGTTAGGGTATTCATCAATCTGATCACTGGGGCAAGCCAGTTCAGCTCAGGCACCCTCTCTACTATTATATTGTATTATATATATTATATAATTGTATATTATATTGGGCAAGTAGTCCAATCTGGGGTCATCCTTGGGGATTCCAGGCAACTTCCCTAGCAATGGGTTTCTCTCTCCCCATTATATATCCCTTATCATGGTATATCTCTCATTGCTTTCCCCCTCCATTCATGTTCCAGCTCGACCATCCCATTCCCTTATGTTCTCATACTCCATCCCCTACCTTCCATTGCCCACACCTCACCCCCAGTTCACTCATGGAGATCTCACCTATATCCCTTTTGCAGGGTGACCCATGCATCCCCCTTTGGATCTTCCTTGTCAGCTAGCTTCTCTGGAGTTTTGGGTTGTTGTCTGGTTATCCTTTGTTTTACTTCTAATATCCACTTGTGAGTGGATACATACCATGTTTGTCCTTCTGAGTCTGGGATACCTCACTCAGGATGATATTTTCTAGTTCTATCCATTTGCCTGCAAATTTCATGATGTCATTGTTTTTCTCTGCTGAGTAGTACTACATTGTATATGTTTATGTTTAGATATGTTCCTTGTGTTCTTGATCTCTCCAAGACCTTTATCATGAAGAGGTGTTGGATTTTGTCAAAGGTCTTTTTGGCATCTACTGAAATAGTCATGCATTTTTTCTTTCAGTTTGTTTATGTGGTGTGTTACATTGACAGATTTTCATATGTTGACCATCCTTGCATCTCTGGGATGAAGCCTACTTCATCATGGTGGACAATTTTTTTAAATGTGTTCTTGGAGTCGGTTTGCCAATATTTTATGTTCATGAGGAAGATTGGTCTGTAATTATCTTTCTTTGTTACATCTTTGTGTGGATTGGGAATCAGAGTAACTGTAGCCTCATAAAGGTTTGGTTATGTTCCTTCTGTTTCTGTTGTGTGGAACAATTTGAAGAGTATTGGGATTAACTCTTCTTTGAAAATCTGGTAGAATTCTGCACTGAAACCATCTGGTCTTGGGCTTTTTTTTTTGATTGGGGGACTTTTAATGGCTGTTTATATTTCCTTAGGGGTTATTGGTCTATTTAAGTTGTTTATCCGGTCTTGATTTAACTTAGGTATATGGTACCTATCCAGAAAATTGTCCATTTCTTTTAAATTTTCCAGTTTTGTGGAGTACAGCTTTTTGATATATGACTTGATGATTCTCTGGATTCCTCATTGTTTGCTGTTATGTCCCCCTTTTTATTTCTGATTTTTGTTAATTTGGATGCTCTCTCTCTCTGCCTTTTGGTTAGTTTGGACAAGGGTTTGTCTATCTTGTTGATTTTCTCAAAGAATCAACTCTTTGTTTCATTGATTCTTTGTATTTTTCTCTTTGTTTCTAATTTATTGATTGCAGCTCTCAATTTGATTATTTCCTGGCATCTATTCTTCCTGGGTGAGTTTGCTTCTTTTTGTTCTAGAGCTTTTAGTTGTGCTGTCAACTTACCAGTGTGAGATTTCTCCAACTTCTTTATGTGGGCATTTAGTGCTATATATTTTCCTCTTAGTACTGCTTTCATAATGTCCCATAAGTTTGGGTATGTAGTACATTCATTTTCATTGAGTTCTAAGAAGTCTTTAATTTTTTTTTATTTCTTCCTTAACCCATTGGTTATTCAGTTGATCATTATTCAGTGTCCATGAGATTGTAGGATTTCTGTAATTTTTGTTGTTGTCAAAATCTAACTCTAAGCCATGGTGGTCCAATAGAATACAGGAAGTTATGCCTTTTTTTTTTGTATCAGTCGATATTTGCTTTGTGACTGACTATGTGAATGATTTCAGAGAAGGTTCCATGGGGTACTGAGAAGAAGGTATATTCTTTTTTGTTATGGTGGAATGTTCTGTAGTTATCAATTAAGTCCATTTGGGTCATAACATCTGTTGGGTCCCTTATTTCTCTGTCAAGTTTGAGCTGGCATATCTGTCCAGTGGGGAGAGTGGGATGTTGAAGTCTGATATGTAATTTAAGCTTTAATAATGTTTCTTTTATTTATGTGTGAAGTCTGATATGTAATTTAAGCTTTAATAATGTTTCATTTACATATGTGGGTGCCTTTGTATTTAGGACATGAATGTTCAAAATTGAAACTTCATCTTGGTGGATCTTTCCTGTGATGAGTATGTAATGTCCT
Organism: Peromyscus leucopus; assembly: GCF_004664715.2. NCBI lineage: Eukaryota > Metazoa > Chordata > Mammalia > Rodentia > Cricetidae > Peromyscus > Peromyscus leucopus. Next base: position 57,061,125 of record NC_051083.1, read on the forward strand.
TCTCTATCTCTTTTGATTGATTTTAGTTTGAAGTCTATTTTATTAGATATTAGGATAGCTATACAAGCTTGCTTCTTAAGATTGGAAAGTCTTTTCCCCATCCTTTTACTCTGACTTAGTGTCTGTCTTTGAAGTTGAGGTGTGTTTCCTGTATGCAGCAGAAAGATGGGTCCTGATTTCATATTCATTCTGTTAGCCTGTTTCTTTTTATAAGTGAATTAAGTCCGTTAATATTAAGGGATATTAATGAGCAGTGACTGACAATTCCTGTTATCTTTTGGTGGTAGTGTGTATATATTTTTCTTCTTTGGGATTTACTGCTGTGTGGTTATCTATTGCCTGTGTTTTTGTGGGTGTATCTGACTTCCTTAGGTTGGAATTTTCCTTCTAGTGCTTTCTGTAGGGCTGAATGTGTGGATAGGTATTATTTAAATCTGGTTTTATCTTGGAATATCTTGTTCAGTCCGTCTATGGTGATTGAAAGCTTTGCTGGGTATATCAGTCTAGGCTGGCATCCATGGTCTCTTAGTGTCTGCATTACATCTATCCAGGACATTCTAGCTTTCAAACACTCCATTGAGAAATCGGGTGTTATTCTGATGGGTCTGCCTTTATAAGTCACTTGGCTTTTTTCCTTTGTTGCTCCTAATATTCTTTCTTTATTCTGTATGCTAGTGGTTTAATTATTATGTGGAGAGGGGACTTTTTTGGGGGGTCTAGTCTATTTGGTGTTCTATAAGCTTCGTGTATTTTCATAGGTATTTCCTTCTCTAAGTTCGGAAAGTTCTCTTATAGTGACACTTTATTTGTACTGAAATGTGATTTTATTTGTATGTTAATAAATAAAGTTGCCTGGGGGTCAGAGCTAATAGCAAGCCATAGCAGAATCTGGGTGGTGGTGGTACACACCTTTAATCCTGATCACATGACAGACAGATCTCTGTGTTCAAGGATACAGCCAGCATGGAAACACATGCCTTTAATCTCAATACCAACCATAGAAGACCTGGAGGTCTATATAGACAGGCAGTGACAAGGAGGTCATGTGGTTGGGTTTACAACCAATGAGAAGGCAGAACAGAAAGTCAATAAAAAGACAGATACACAGGAAGTAGGTCTCTGAGGGGAAGAACATCAGCGGTAGGAAGGGTAAGAAGGCAGTTTTAAGTCCCAGCTCTCAGCTACTGCTCTGACTTCTTGGACTTTTAACTCTGCATTAGGCTCTTTGTTTCTTATTTAATAAGATTGTTCATCTACATTTTCTTCTATGATTTTGTTGAATATATTTTATGTGCCTTTGAGTTGGTATTATTCTCATTCTTCTGTCCCTATGATTCTTAGGTTTGGCCAGATAGGCATATTTATCAGAGAAACAACAACAAAAAAGAAATGCATCCATGGATAAGTAAATGCTTAAATGATCTTTAGTAAGCAAACTAAGAATTATAAAAATGGAAAATACAGATGCTCTAATAATAAAATTGGGTAATATAGTAACTGTAAAAAACTATATAGAACCAGACATTGTGGCACAGACCTTTTATTCCAACACTTGGGAAGCAGAGTCAGGAAGATCAATCTGAGTTTGAGTCCAGCTTGGTCTACAGAGCAAGTTCCAGGACAGCTAAGGCTATTACACAGAGAAACCCTGTCTCAAATAACAACAACAAACACAAGCAAACAAAAACAATATAGAGTTTCCTTAAAATAGTAAAAGCAGAACTCTCAAATGATTCCATGGGCCAAGTACTGTATTATATGTCCAAGGAAAAGGAAATATGAATGCTGAATTTATAACTCTACTTTCATGTATGTTAATGCAATCTGAGTTTTTGTAATGCATGTCTTGCCAGGCAAGTCATTATTGTAACCTTACATGGTTCACAGCTAGATATGATTGATGATTAATTTTGCCCTCTCAGAGTATGCATAGAACTTTACAGAATTATGAAAGCAACCCAGGAGAGATTAAGATTTTAGGTCAGGATCAATTTAATTTCTCCATGTCATGTTCTCAGTATGCGTTGTCTTCAGTGATATTATGTCACCATCAACTTCTACAGGATAATAAAGAATATTGCCAATAGCCTGTAATGTTTTATGACCTATGGGACTTCCCTGATCAACAAGTACAAAAGATAACACCTGTTCCTGCAATTGGATTTTTCATTTGTTTGTTTCACTTGTTTTCATTTGTTTGTTTGCCATAGAATAATTGTTGCCTCATTATAGGACAACTGTTTACATTCTTTTTATTTATGTGTATGCATATATTTTAGGAAGCTTCTACAGTATGCGAAAAATGCATATGACATCCTCAAAACATCTTTAATATTACTTATCCATTATTTCTTCCTCTGCCTTTCAATTTCATCCCCACCCTATTTAACTCTTCACATTCTATTATTCCCCTTTACTCGGTTATACTACTACATTCTCCTCCCTTTCACTTGAACCCCTGCCCTATGGTCCCTTATTAATTTTCTGCCCTATATGGATATTTCAAATGAAACATCTGAAAAGTCAAAGGTAACACATACAAATAAGAATAAAATGCAAAATTTGTGTTTTTGGATCTGGATTACCTTACTTAGATTGATTAGTTTTAGCTCCATCCATTTACCTGTAGATGTTATAAAACATTTTATTAAAAATTTACCTGTGGATTTTTTGGAAATTTTATGAAAAATGTCAAAATTTCATTTTTCTCAACAGCTAAATAATATTCCATTGTGTAAATATACCATGTTATCATTGTTCATTCATCAGCGGATGGACATCTAGGCTGTTTCTATTTCCTTGCTATTGTGAAAAGAGCAGCAGTGAAACACAAATAACTAGTATTCTGGTCAGATCTGCCTTTGTTTAATAGAGATTAAAATGAATTACGTATGTCATTAAAGAATAGGGGCTATTCATCAAGACAGCCAGGAAATTAGGTACATACAGAAATCAAGACCTGCTGGGTATGGTGGCACACAACTTTAATCCCAGCACTCGGGAGGCAGAGCCAGGCAGATCTCTGTGAGTTTGAAGTCAGGCTGGTCTACAGAGCGATTTATAGGACAGACCTCAAAGCTACACAGAGAAACCCTGTTTCAAAAAACAAAACAAACAATGAAAAGAAACAAAGACCTTTACATAAACACAATGGAAACCTGGATCTAAACACTTGGAGATCATCCTAGCTTCATGTCACATCACAGGACCAGGGTGCAAGTCCCTGGCAATGCAGTGTGCCAAGTGATTTGATGCAATAATTACTGCTTCCACATCCTATTTTAAATTATTGGCTCCATTTTGTCCTCACTGTGGCCCTTAGAGATCCATTATGTAGGTCTACCAAGAGCAGTGTATTGTGCATTGTGATATGAATGTTCCCACCTAGACTTCAAAGGATGAACCAGAGATGTGAGATACTGGGAAATAGCTATCACAGAGAATGACTAGTTATTCTTTTCCATACTCACCACTTTACCTGCCCTCAAATCCTCCTCATCACTGCCAAATCTTATAAATGTACATATGGATAAGTGCACCTCTCAACCCTCATCAGGGAATATTTTTCAGTCAGTAGTGATTAACACAGATAAATACAACTGATCAATGTTCATAGAATAAGAGATTATATAATGCTCAGCCCCAAGTGGGATATCTATATCACACTGCCTACTCTCAGGGCTCAGGAATCATCATATAAGAGGGGAAGAAGGAGTCTGAGACCCAGAAGCAAAGATCACTCCTGTGAAACAGTATTTTCTGGATACAACAGGAAAGATTTTGGTATGAACTGAAAGCATCTAGGACTGTTTGCACAAAACCTGTACAGAATCAAAGATAAGGTGTTATTACCAAGCCCTGCCATAGCTAGAAAGCAGAAACTATAGTTTGAATGTGGCCCCCTCAGCAATCATGTGTGGCAGGCTTAATGCCTAAAATGAGTGTTGGTAGTTAAGACTTTTGATAGTGGTTAGGTCTTTTATAAATGATTGGTGAGTTAGAGTTATATTATTATTATAGGAGAATTGGCTATTGTAAGAATAGATTTGTTATAACAACCAGTTTTGCCTTCATCTGTTCTATTATCCTCCTTCACCCTTTTACTATCTTATGGAATGATACACAAAAAGCCTTTTTCTAGATGTTGAACCCTCAATTTTGAATTTCCCATTATTTTCTCCAGAGCTTTTTGAAATGAGTTTAATTTCTTTATAAATCACCCACTTTGAGGTATTCTTTCATCATAATCCAGGGACAATGGGTAAAATGTGATTTAAGCCCAGTTTATATTCATTTCGAAGCCCTCACTGCTTCTATGCCTTTATATAGAGAAGCCTGGGTACATAAGTGTGAAATGAAACACAAGTTTGAGTCAGCAATTCTAGCCTCTAGGTGGAATTTTCTGCATGACCTGAAAAAGTTAATTAAATACTACAATCCCTTTAATATAAAACATGAGTTTTTTAAATGTATATTTAAAATGGTTATTTTAAGCAAAGGATAAAAATTTTTTAAAAAGGTATGTATTACACAAAGCAAAAGATAAAATATGTTATACCAAAGTTGAGATAACTGGAGAGTGGTAAAGACTGGCCCTAAGTGCCTTGTGTTCATCATTCTTCCATAGTTTAGAGTAATTTTTGTTTTCTTAATCTCTCTTTTCTCCATTTGAACATTTTTTGAAATAATACTTTACCTGAAATTTTGATATGTAAAATAAAGGGAGTGCTGGCTAAAACCAAATGGGAGTCCAAAGCCTGTGGAACAGCTAGCAAAAGATCCTAAAAAGGTAGTGACTTATGGATTGCAACTAAGTAGTTGGCTGAAAATAAGTTTCTTACATGGGGGTACAGTAAGAAATACCTGCATATTTCTGTAATCAGTTTTTCCCTAGGTGAAATGCTGTTCAGGGTTTAAAGCCTGGTAGAAACTCACAAAAAAATCGCATTAGTTTTCCACAGTTCTCCCTAGGACCTCTGGCTCATCACAAATCTTGTAGCATTTGATTTTGATTAGCTCTGACAAACCTCTTTGTTGCTTATGTTTTTCTGGACCTAAGAACTCTTTGTCCCTCTTGCTAAGTTTTCCCGACAAATCAAAGGTAAGTGTTGAGGATGCTTCCTGTGTCTATTTTCTATTGAAATTTTGCTCATGGCAGAGAAGTTTCCTGTAGGACTATAGCTTAACATCAATTGAATGTGTCACCCGCAGCATGCTTTATAGAACTGCTGTCACAGCATTCTTACACTTCTGTGTGTGCTACTTTCAGTGTCTCTCTGACACTTTTAAGGCATACCCATGTGGGTATTCATCAAGAAGTCTTTTTACTCTGTGCCACAGAAAGAAAGACAGCCCTGCCACATTTCCCCTGTAAAAAATCCATCATGACTTGTCATCTTCTCAGACAGCTCTACCTTAATTTCATGTCTTTTCCACCACAGCAAAAGTGATAAAATTGTCACTCCACCAAGAAGACATGTCATTTCACAAGACAAAGCTTATGATAAACTTATCTCTCTTGGACCCACAGATAATTCCATTATCAGAAAGCTCAGTCTTAGCTGCATGCCTTACTACCCACATCAAGTACCATACCACTACTTTGCCCGAATTCATCTTTGATTCTGACATATCACACACTGATCACATATCTTTGATTCTGACATATCACACACTTTTCTTGGGGCTATATGCAAAAATGTCTAATCATGTCATATATGGAAACAGTTTAACAAAAAAAAAAAACAATTGTTTTTTTATTAGTTAAAGTTATTTATTTATTTTCTATCCCACAGTTTCCCCTCACTCTTCTCTGCCTGTCCCCCACCTCTGCCTCCCCACCAATCCATTCCTTCTGTTTTTGTAAGAAATGGGCAACCCTCCCATGGGTGTCAACAAAGCACATGGCATATTAAGTTGCTGTAGGACTGAGCCCCTTCCACTTTATTAATGCTGTGTAAGGCAACCCAGTATGAGGAATAGATTGCAAAACAATTGTTTCTTTCTTTTCTTTTCTTTTTTTTTTTTTTTGGTTTTTCGAGACAGGGTTTCTCTGTGTAGCTTTGCGCCTTTCCTGGAGCTCACTTGGTAGCCCAGGCTGGCCTCGAACTCACAGAGATCCGCCTGGCTCTGCCTCCCGAGTGCTGGGATTAAAGGCGTGCTTCACCAACGCCCGGCTTGTTTCTTAATAGTTACTTTACATGCCATGTAATTAATTCTAAGCATGGATTTTTCAGATATTTAAACCTATGTGGCCAGTTTGTGAGGTTGTCCTGCTGATAATGTTTGTATGCAGTATGTGGAGAAACTTGTTAAGAAAATGTTCAGTACACAGGAAAAAAAATCACCAAGTAAACAATTTTGGCTTATTCATAAAAGTTCAGGTAGTGAAGAAAGTAAAGTTTCTAAATACAGTGTGATAATTTTCATTCAAATCTGATTCAAAAGCACCAAGTCATTCATTGAGACTAATACAAAGGCATCATATTTAGAGACTGAAAGAATTTCTCTTAGGTTTGTACTGTAAGCACTTCTTGGATAGTTATGATTAGCAGTATTTGCTGGCATCTTCTCAGATGCATAAATCCAGCATAGAAAAGGATATTGGAGTATCAGAGATGACAAGATTAAGCAAATAAGGATGGGGATATTGAAAGTAACTATTCTATAAACTAGTATGGCAGTTTTAAAATACTTCAACATTTTATGTGTATGTGAGTGGGGAGAGGCTGCACATTTAAATGAATATGAGCATAACAATCAATATGATATAATCCATAAGAAAGTTAATTTAGGAGACAAAATAGAATAGCCAGCATGATTACAGTACCAGATCTTGTCTTCCTGAGACTCCTGATCTGTTTTATTTAAGATGGAGAAATATAGAGAATAAACAGCTAATACATGTTTAAGAAATAAACCTTGACGAACTTCCCTTCTGGACCAGAGGTGAGTATCCAGGCCCAACCCGGACCCCATCCCTGGGCACCAGCCACTCTGGGAAGACCTGCCCAACTTGGCCCCAGATTCTGGCCACCGGGCAGGTCCCCTTCTAACCCCACTGGGAGGGATCCCCTTCTCCAAGACCCCTGGCAGCCCCTGTAATCTCTATGGCCTGCCCCCACGCCCATCTGCCTGAGACCCCAGACACCTCCTGAGACTTAGAGACTGGCCCCCAGCTCCCATCCTGCTCCCGACTTCCCTTCTGGACCAGAGACTTCCGGTCCAGATAAGAGCTTCCATCCTGCCCCAGAGTTCCCATTTGGACAAGAGAACTCCCATCTGGACAAGAGAGAGAGACTTGCTGAGTCTGTCAGCTCTTTCTGAACCAAGTACACTGATTAGACCAAGAAGGAACCACAAGGAGATGGGCAGACATCAAGGCAGAAGTACATACAACAAAATGAAGAGCAATACAGCATCACCAGAACCTAGCCTGCCTCCAACATCTAGACCTGAACATCAAAAATTGGAAGAAGCAGAAGAAAGTAGCCTTATGAGTAACATCATGAAGAAGGTAGAGGCTTGTGTAGAGGAAAAGACAAGAAAATTGGAAGAACGCTGTAAACAACTAGAGGAAAGGGCAAACAAATTAGAAGAAAACAATAAAGTCCTGAAAGAAAACAATAAAGTCCTGGAAGAAAACAATAAAGTCCTGGAAGAAAACAATAAAGTCCTGGAAGAAAACAATAAAGTACAGGAAGAAAACAATAAAGTACTGAGAGAAAATCATGAAACAACAGTGAAACAAATAAAGGAAACAGTCCAAGACCTGAAAAGGGAAATTGAAAAAATAAAGAAGACACAAACAGAGGGAATGCTGGAAATAGAAAACCTGAGTAAAAGATCGGGAACTTCAGATGCAAGTATAACCAACAGAATGCAAGAGATGGAAGAGAGGATCTCTGGCATTGAAGATACATTAGAAGAAATAGTTTCATCAGTCGAAGGAAACACTAAAGCCAACAAAGTCATGAACCAAGATGTCCAAGAAATTTGGGACACCATGAAAAGTCCAAACCTACTATAGGGATAAAAGAAGGTGAAGAATACCAACTCAAAGGCACAGAAAATATATTCAACAAAATTATAGAAGAAAACTTTCCCAACTTAAAGAAGGAAATGCCTATGAAGATACAAGAAGCCTATAGAACACCAAACAGACTAGACCCCCCAAAAAAGTCCCCTCTCCACATAATAATTAAACAACTAAATGTACAGAATAAAGAAAGAATATTAAGAGCAGCAAAGGAAAAAGGCCAAGTGACCTACAAAGGTCAACCTATCAGAATAACACCCGATTTCTCAATGGAGACTTTGAAAGCCAGAAGGATCTGGAGAGATGTAATGCAGACACTAAGAGACCATGGATGTCAGCCCAGACTAATATACCCAGCAAAACTTTCAATCATCATAGACGGAAGGAACAAGACATTCCAAGACAAAGCCAGATTCAAACAATACCTATCCACAAACCCAGCCCTACAGAAAGCACTAGAAGGAAAATTCCAAACGAAGGAAGTCAGATACACACTCGAAAACACAGGCAATAGATAAAGCCACAACAGTAAACCCCAAAGAAGAGAAGTACACACACACTACCACCAAAAATAACAGGGATGAACAATCACTGGTCGTTAATATCCCTTAATATCAACAGACTTAATTCACCTATAAAAAGACATAGGCTTACAGAATGGATATGAAAGCAGGACCCATCTTTCTGCTGCATACAAGAAACACATCTCAAATTCAAAGACAGACACTACCTAAGAATAAAAGGCTGGGAAAAGACTTTCCAATTAAATGGTCTTAAGAAACAAGTGGGTGTAGCCATTTTGATATCCAACAAAATATACTTCAAACTAAAATCAATCAAAAGAGATCAAGAAGGGCTTTACATCCTCATCACAGGAAAGATCAACCCAGATGAAGTTTCAATTCTGAACATTTATGCCCCAAACACAAGGGCGCCCACATATGTAAAAGAAACATTACTAAAGCTTAAACCACATATAAAACCCCACACATTAATAGTGGGAGATCTCAACACCCCACTTTCACCACTGGACAGATCTCCCAAATCAAAACTTAACAGAGAAATAAAGGACTTAACTGATGTTATGACACAATTGGACCTAATAGATATCCACAGAACATTCATTCCATCCTAACAAGAAAGAATATACCTTCTTCTCAGCACCCCATGGAACTTTCTCTAAAATCAACCACATACTTGGCCACAAAGCAAATATCAACAGATACAAAACAATTGGAATAACCTCCTGGGGTCTTTCAGACCACCATGGTTTAAAGTTAGATTTCAACAACAAAAACTACAGAAAACCTACAATCTCATGGAAACTGAATAATGTTCAATTGAATCACCAATGGGTTAAGGAAGAAATAAAGAAAGAAATTAAAGACTTCCTAGAGATCAATGAAAATGAAGACACCACATACCCAAACTTACGGGACACTATGAAAGCAGTGCTAAGAGGGAAATTCATAGCACTAAATGCCCACATAAAGAAGTTGGAGAAATCCCACACTAGTGACTTAACAGCACACCTGAAAGCTCTAGAACAAGAAGAAGCAAAGTCTCCCAGGAAGAATAGAAGCCAGGAAATTATCAAAGTGAGAGGTGAAATTAATAAATTAGAAACTAAGAGAATAATACAAAAAAAATAATGAAACAAAGAGTTTGTTTTTGAGAAAATCAACAAGATAGACAAGCCCTTATCCAAACTAACCAAAAGACAGAGAGAGAGAATCCAAATCAACAAAATCAGAAATGAAAAGGGGGACATAACAACAGACATTGAGGAAATCCAGAGAATTATAAGGTCATATTTCAAAAACGTCTACTCCAAAAAAACTGGAAAACCTAAAAGAAATAGACATTTTTCTGGATAGGTACCACATACCTAAGTTAAATCAAGACCAGATAAACTATTTAAATAGTCCAATATCCCTAAGGAAATAGAAACAGTCATTAAAAGTCTCCCAACCAAAAAAAGCCCAGGACCAGATGGTTTCAGCGCAGAATTCTATCAGATCTTCAAAAAAGAGTTAATACCAATACTCTCTAAATTGTTCCACATAATAGAAACAGAAGGAACGTTACCAAACTCATTATATGAGGCTACAATTACCCTGATTCCTAAACCAAACAAGGATGCAACAAAGAAAGAGAACTGTAGACCGATCTCCCTCATGAACATTGATGCAAAAATACTCAATAAAATACTGGCAAACAGACTCAAAGAACACATCAGAACAATTATCCACCATGATCAAGTAGGCTTCATCCCAGGAATGCAAGGGTGGTTCAACATACAAAAGTCCATCAATGTAATAAAACATATAAACAAACTCAAAGAAAAAAAAAACACATGATCATCTCACTAGATGCAGAAAAGGCATTTGACAAAATCCAACACCCCTTCATGATAAAAGTCTTGGAGCGATCAGGAATACAGGGAACATACCTAAACATAAAAAAGGCAATTTACAGCAAGCCAACAGCCAACATCAAATTAAATGGAGAGAAACTCAAATCAATTCCACTAAAATCAGGAACGAGGCAAGGCTGTCCACTCTCCCCATTCTTATTCAATATAGTACTTGAAGTTCTAGCCAGAGCAATAAGACAACAGAAGGAGATTAAGGGGATAAAAATTGGAAAGGAAGAAGTCAAGCTTTCACTATTTGCAGATGATATGATAGTATACTTGAGTGACCCCAAAGATTCCACCCAGGAATTGATAATGCTTATAAACACCTTCAGCAACATAGCAGGATACAAGATCAACTCAAAAAAATCAGTAGCCCTCCTATATACAATGGACAAAGAAGCTGAGAAGGAAATCAGAGATACATCACCCTTTACAATAGCCACAAATGACATAAAATACCTTGGGGTAACACTAACCAAGCAAGTGAAGGACCTATATGACAAGAACTTTAAGTCCCTGAAAAAAGAAATTGAAGAAGATGTCAGAAAATGGAAAGATCTCCCATGCTCATGGATAGGCAGGGTTAACATAGTAAAAATGGCAATCTTACCAAAAGCAATCTACAGATTCAATGCAATCCCCATTAAAATACCAACACAATTCTTCACAGACCTGGAAAGAATAATACTCAACTTCATATGGAAAAACAAAAAAACCCAGGATAGCCAAAAGAATCCTGTACAATAAAACAACCTTTGGAGGCATCACAATACCTGATTTCAAGCTCTACTATAGAGCTACAGTAATAAAAACAGCTTGGTATTGGCATAAAAACCGACATGTGGACCAATGGAATCGAATTGAGGACCCTGACATTAACCCATACACCTATGAACATATAATTTTTGACAAAGAAGCCAAAGGTGTACAATGGAAAAAAGAAAGCATCTTCAACAAAAGATGATGGCATAACTGGATATCAACGTGTAGAAGGCTGCAAATAGATCCATATCTGTCACCGTGCACAAAACTTAAGTCCAAGTGGATCAAGGACCTCAACATAAATCCAGCTACTCTGAACCTGCTAGAAGAGAAAGTAGGAAGTAGTCTTGAACGAAATGGCATAGGAGATCACTTCCTAAATATAACACCAGTAGCACAGACACTGAGACAAACAATCAATCAATGGGGCCTCTTGAAACTGAGAAGCTTTTGTAGAGCAAAGGATACAGTCAACAAGGCAAAGCAACAGCCTACAGAATGGGAAAAGATCTTCACCAACCCCACATCTGACAGAGGACTGATATCCAGAATATATAAGGAACTCAAGAAATTAGACATCAAAACGACCAACAGTCCAATTGAGAAATGGGCTTTAGAACTAAACAGAGAATTCTCAACAGAGGAAACTCAAATGGCTGAAAGACATTTAAGGAATTGCTCAACATCCCTAATCATCAGGGAAATGCAAATCAAAACAACTCTGAGATACCACCTTAAGCCTGTCAGAATGGCTAAGATCAAAAACACTGAAGACACTTTATGCTGGAGAGGTTGTGGAGCTAGAGGAACTCTCCTCCACTGCTGGTGGGAATGCAAGCTTGTACAACCACTTTGGAAATCAATATGGCGCTTTCTTAGAAAATTGGGAATCAATCTCCCCCAAGATCCAGCTATACCACTCCTGGGCATATACCCAAGTAATGCTCAATCATACCACAAGAGCACTTGCTCAGCTATGTTCATATCAGCATTGTTTGTAATAGCCAAAACCTGTTAACAACCTAGATGCCCTTCAACTGAAGAATGGATAAATAAATTGTGGCACATATACACAATGGAATACTACTCAGCAGAGAAAAACAATGACATCATGAGGTTTGTAGGCAAATGGATGGATCTAGAAAAAATCATCCTGAGTGAGGTAACCCAGACTCAGAAAGACAAATATGGTATGTACTCACTCATAGGAAGATGCTAGATGTGGAACAAGGATGACTGGACTGCTACTCACATCACCTGTGAGGCTACCTGGAAAATGGGACCCCAAGAAAGACACGGAGAAATGGATGAGATCTACATGAACAGCCTGGACATGAGTGGGAGCAATGAAGGGCGAGGGTCGAGGGAAAGAGAGCAGTAGATCCTAGCAGGATCAAGAAAAGAGAGGGAGAACAAGGAATAGGAGACCATGGTAAATGAAGACCACATGAGAAAAGGAAGAAACAAAGAGCTAAAGAGGCCCACAGAAATCCACAAAGATACCCCCACAAAAGACTGCTGGCAATGGTCGAGAGACGGCAGGAACTGACCTACTCTGGTGATGGGATGGCCAGACACCCTGATAGTTGTGCCATAGCCCCCATCCAAGGACTGAGGAATCTGGATGCAGACATCCACAGCTCGGCCCATGGTGGAGTGCTGGGAGTCTAATTAGTGAGAAAGAGGAGGGTTTATATGAGTGGGAATTGTTGAAACCAAGGTTGGATAAAGCACAGGGACAAATAGCCAAACGAATGGAAACACATGAACTATGAACCAAAGGCTGAGGGGCCCCCAACTGGATCAGGCCCTCTGAATAGGTGAGACAGTCGATTGGCTTGATCTGTTTGGGAGCCATCTAGGCAGTGGTTCCAGGTCCTGGGCTCGTTGCATGAGTTGGCTGTTTGAAATCTGGGACTTATGCAGGGACGCTTGGCTCAGTCTGGGAGGAGGGGACTGGACCTGCCTGGACTGAGTCTATCAGGTTGATCCCAGTCCTCGGGGGAGACCTTGATCTGGAGGAGGTGGGAATGGGGAGTGTGCTGGGGGGAAGGGGAGGGGGGCAAGAAGGGAGAGAACAAGGGAATCTGTGGCTATTATGTAGAACTGAATAGTATTGTAAAATAAAAAAAATAAATAAACCTTGATCCAGTTCCATGGGGGCTCCTCAGCTATTGGTTCATATTTCATGTGTTTCCACTAGTTTGGCTATTTGGCCCTGTGCTTTTTCCAATCATGGTCTCAATAGCTCTTGCTCATATAATCCCTTCTCTCTCTCTCTCTCTCTCTCTCTCTCTCTCTCTCTCTCTCTCTCTCTCTCTCTCTCTCTCTCTCTCTCTCTCAGATTGGACTCCTGGAGCTCCACCTGGGGCTTGGCCATGGATCTCTGCATCTGCTTCCATTCCTCTGGATAAGTGAGACAATTGATTAGCTTGAACTCTTTAGGAGGCCCCCAGGCAGTGGGACTGGGACCTGTCCTTGGTACATGAGCTGGCTTTTTGGAGCCTGGGGCTTATGCTGGAACACTTTGCTTAGCCTGGGTGAAGGGAGGAGGGGACTGCCTTGACTGAATCTACCAGGCTGAGCTGAATCGTCAGGGGAGTCCTTGCCCTGGAGGAGATGGGAATGGGGGGGTGGATTGGGGGAGGGCAAGGGGTGGGGAGGGGGGAGGACAGGGGAATCTGTGGCTGATATGCAAAGTTAAATTAATTATAAAATTAAAAAAAATGTTCAAACTCAGGGAAGAAATCAATAAAATAGAAACAAACCTGGAAGAAGTGGAAATCACTCCCACATATCTTTAGGCAAAAATTTGATCACATGATTACATCAAACTGTGAGAGCAGCTATATAATACAGAATGATTGTGTGGGTAAACAATTACATTTGATAGAACATAATCCAGTGCCAATCATAACATTATCCTTAACACTTGGCAAGTACCATCTAGGTTAATCATTCAATAACCTTTATAAGGAAAGTGTCATTACTATCCCTAAATTATGTATGGTGAAACTGAGAAGATTCAGAAACATTTAACCAAGATCAGTCAGCTTATATTCACAAACAAGAGATCCAAGCCAAGGAGCCAGAAACAAGACTATATAGAGTTCATCTCTTCCAACATTTTAAGAATTACTTTGATTGTTTCTATGAAAAATATTTCTGCAATTTCAATAGAAATTGCACAAAACCTGTAGATAAATTCAGAGAATTGACATCTTTATTATTTAGGTGTTTTCTTTTTTATTTCTAGTTTGAGAATATATATTTCGTATGTTCTTGACTCTGAGTTTTTATGGCACAGTAATATGTGTTGTGTATTAGGGAGTAGTTCATCATGGCTTATAAATCATATTCTGCTATTGTCGGACAAAATGATCTCAATATGTTAGTAATTCCCCTGCCTTTGGTTGAACTTTTCCATTAATTGCTGAGAGGAAGCTTGAAGTACTTAATTACAGTTTTGAAGTTGTCTTTTTCATTTTTCTGCTCTATCAGGTGTCACTTTATCTTAAAGTTCTGTTGTTTTATATGTATTTATTTATGATGATTGTATCTGTTTGAACACCAATAGTTTTAGCTTTTTATCATTGTGCAATGCCTTCCTTTTCTTATAGTGATTTTATTTTCTCTGAATGAAAGATACTGCTGAAGTGTGGCAATTCACTAGAGAATAACATGACTGGGTAATTATGATTATGTGACACAGGATACTATGGTCACCTGTAGAAAACTGACTCAGTAGTCATAACAATAAAATCAAAATAACAGAGTTAGAGCTAAATCTATGGCAATGGTAATGTAGTTTTTAACATTTTCTAATAGAATTCAGAAAGGTAAAGAATGCTCTGTGGGATTTTCATAAATTCTTCTTGTCTCCCAGTTGTAGGTGGTTTAGTTGGAGTAGGAAGGGGAATGTTAAAGGAAGACAGGACTTTTGTGATGTAACTTCCATAAGGTAGTCATCCATACTGGAGTGAAACTTTTCCATAATAAAGCCATTATTTGAATCACCTGCACTTCAAAACTAAGGCCAATAAAATCACTTGCTCACTAGACTAGGCTTGTAAGAAATTATTGCTTTGGTTTTTTTTTTTTTTGTCATCACACTGAGATGCACTAATGTTTGCTTACTTTCCCAGGAAAAGTAGTGCAAGATACAGTATTAGATATTGCCAGATACTACACCAGTCCTGAATTGTTATGATTAATATACATTAAATATATCTAAGCACATTCTGTCACATCCAGTTTTCTTGTGTCTTTGTTTCTAAGAGTATTTTATGTAAAAATAAAGTGAGCTGTGTTTTTAAAGCAACTCCACCAGTCTTCATCTTTCTGATTAGGATATGTACGCAGCTTACATTTGAGATAATTATTTATGTATTTCAGAATTAGTCTGACTTTTTGTGGTACTAGGGTTTAAATTTATGACATTATTCACATTAAGCAAATACTCTGTCAGTGAGTGTTAATACTCTAGATATTTTTAAAAGATCATTTCCATTATTGTAGTTGGAAAGTTTCTCCAGTCTCACCCAGCCCCAAGATCCCACAGCCACTTATAAAATAATCATTCAGAGGCTTAATATTAATTATCAATTGCATGGTCTATGGTAGGCTTCTTGCCAGCTAGTCCTTATAACTTGACCCATTTCTACTTAATTTATAAGTGGCCATGTGACCATGGATCATAGGTATTTTCATTTCTTGCTTCTCCTGGAGGTGATGGCATCTGCCCTGCCTCTGTTTTTTGTTCCTTCCTCTCTCACTCTTTGGATTTCCTGCCTGGCTATAACCCGACTTGCCATAGGCCAGAGTAGCTTCTTTATTAACCAATCATAGCAACACATAGTCACAGCATACAGAACGACATCTCACAGCACATTGTGGTTGAAAAAATTCCTTGAGTCAATCTTTGTGTTTAGGTCCAGTTCTTGCTTTTTTTTTTTTTTTATCTGATTACACTTTCAGTTTCTTTTATTAGCAAAGGATATTTTCCCATTTCTTTTTTAAAGTATTATTCTTTTTGATTACCAACTTTAAATGTTTATAGATTTTAGTTTTCATTTTTTATTAAATTTTTTCATTTATTTTATATACCAGCTACAGTTTCTCCATCCTCTCTTCCTGTTCCCTCCCCACACCTCCCATTAACCCCCCCCATCTACCCCTCCTCCATTCAGAAGGGGCAGGCCTCCCATGTGAGTCAACAAATCATGGCATATTGAGTTGTGGCAGGGCCAAGCACCCCCCCCCCCCTGCACCAAGGCTAGGTGAGGCCAGGCATCCCAGCATGTTGAATAGGTTCACAAAAGCCAGTTCATGCGCCAGGGACAGGTCCTGATCCCACTGCTAGGGGCCCCACAAACAGACCAAGCTACACAACTGTCACTCCATGCTATTCTTTAAGAATTTCATAGAGTGTGCTATTGTCATATTTATTCACTCTCCTGTCTCCTCCCATCTTCATCTTCTCTTTTTCTCAAGAAATTTAGTGCCTCCAAACTGTGTGACCAAATTCTTTTGGGTGTAAAGCTTATCCTGAAGTAAAGTTTATTTATCAGGGAGCACATTGTTTTGGGTTGGTATTTTTCTTATTTTTATTTACTTTTTTCACACAATATATCAGTCCTACCCTAACCAAGAAGCTGTTTGCAATTAATCTCTGCTGGAAAAGAGAAAATCAGTATTCTCCAATGAAGTATCACTGGGTATAGCAAACACACTCCAGTTCAGGCTGCATACCCAGTAGTAGTTGGCCAACATACAAAGGGGACACATTCTGAAATAAAACTGACTATCCACCTTCTGCTTATCAAGGGGTGGGACTTCATTTTCAACTCTACTCTCCATGCTGATATTTGTTCTTGTTTGAGCTTACGCAGTGCTTTTTCCTTCTGTCACAATCATTGTGAGTTTATATGTACAACTGCTCTACTATGTCCAAAAGATGATGTTTTCTTGCAATTACCCAACATCTCTGGCTCTTACACTATTTCCATTCCATCTCCCACAATGAAACCTAAAACTTAAGATAAGTAAGTGAGACATATTTTTTTTTTCAGAGATGAGAATTCTCCAGACCTTTATTCTCTGTACCTTGGCCATTTGTGGATCTGTATTAATCATTATCTACTGAAAATTGAAGCCTCCTATATGAAGGCTGAGAAGTGTATTAATCTGTATGTATAATATGGCATTAAAAGTCTGTTTAATACTATTTGTAGGAGAGTAATAGTGGTAGATTCTTCTCTAGGGCTCAAGATCCAGCAGGCCACAGTTTCTTGGCTCTGATAATGCTGCCATGCATGGATTTCATCTTGTGGAGTATGCCTCAAAACTAATCAGAAATTGATTGGTTACCCTATAACATTCATGCCACTATTTTACCAATGACCATGTCTTGCCAGGCCAGTCCTTTATATATCTCACAGGGTTCAAAGGCAGATATGATTAATGATGACTTTTCTCCAATTGTAGCTTGAATAGCACCTTTCAACACTACGAAAACTAGCAAGTGAGGATGAAGCTTCCGGGTTAATACCAGCTACTTTTCACTGTGTTCTATTACTCAAATATGTGGTATCTTCAGCAATAGGGTCTTACAGTCAAATTCTGGAGAGTAATAAAGAGCATTGGCAATAGCCTGTAGTATTGGGGGGCTCTATGGGACTTCACTGGCTAAGAATTCCAAAACTGGTGATCTAGTCTGGGCACTGGGGATTTTATTTGCTTTCTCAAATGTCTAGTAGGGTTCCAAGCAGACACAATAGCCTGAAGGACAATTTTAACAAAGACAAAATTCATGGTTGACAATTATTATACATTCCTCTGCCTTTCATTATTTTCAAATGCTGTTTTATAATTGACATTTCTTTTGTAGTTTGTTTTTCTCTAGCATCTTTCAAGTTATTTGACCTTGATTTAATTTTTTGAAGTTTCATTTTTGTCATGGTTTTAATTAGGTTTCTTACATTTTGATTCTGTCATAATTTTCTTCTGGAATCTTAAACTTTTAGCCAACTTTGGGATTGTTTGTATCTGGTTTTGTGTTTGTGTGTGTGTGTGTGTGTGTGTGTGTGTGTGTGTGAGAGAGAGAGAGAGAGAGAGAGAGAGAGAGAGAGAGAGAGAGAGAGAGAGAAGTACTCTCCCACAGAATGATATATTCAGTTAAATTTGCCTGCTATTTGAAAGATTGGTGGCCCTATGTAATTCGTCATTTTGTCTGTCAGTCATCTGTTTACGTTTTTCACAGAGGTATTTTGTCTATTGATTCAGTGACAGCTTAACCCTCAGATCCTTTGCAAGGAATTTGATCCAAGTGATGTTGTCTAAGGGGTTTCCCTGGCTGACAGACCTGTGTTTTGCAGGAAAATGCTATCACTGGATCTCAAATCATATTTTTTGAGATGGTATAGGTATCCTCTTTCTGGCTTTGCTTAGGTGGTAAAATTTGCAAGAGAAAACCCTTAATGGGCTAGTTTTTGTTATACTAGGTTTGGGCTAAAGAGTTTGGCACATCCTCCACCTTACCTTACTCCTTACCCAGGGACTTTTAGTATGCTATCTTGGTTAATGACTCTTAGGTTATGGCTAATAAAACTTTTCCATTTGTAATTTTTTAATTATATAAGAAGAATCACAAAGTGCATAGTGGCTTTTGGGCTTTATGTGATTTTTTTATTTCTCAAATATTTCTGGACATATTTCCATGAACTGTCAAATAGATGTATTTATCACAATAAGTTTGTCCATAGAGTATACATTCAGCCAGGAAATTTTGTTAAATTCATGAAATGTTTCTGAAGCTTTTATGAACTAATTTGAGTAGTTTTCAAATCAAGTTAAAGCATGTAAAATACACATAAAACTCCAGCTATTCTTTCCCCCATTTAATACATGTGGTAATTCTGTCTCTCCTTTGCTTCTCTCATAGGGAACTCTCTGATGCTGTACTCCATACATATTCCATAGACCAACCATTATGCCCTGCCTTGTTTATACATTCTTTCAGATGTATTCATTCATAGATTCAGCTCTACTCTTCCTGTACATGTAAAGGAAATTTAAGCTGGAATACATAGTAAATCTGGATGTACAATATTTTTATAAAATAACATTATTTTTAAGCAATAAAATATTTTATTTCTTTTTTGTTTTTTATTTTTGTTGTTTGTTTTTAAGTTGGAATTTCCATGCTTTTTAATTGAAAATAGACTTTTCTCATACAATATTCCCTGATTACAGTTTCTTCATCTAATACTTGCATTTCCTCCCTACATCTCATCCAATCTGAACCCAAACTCTTTGTGTCTCTCTTTAGAAAACAACAGGCAACTGAAAGAAAATAATAAGATAAAATATCACAATACATCAGAGTAGGGCAAAGTAAACAAACAAAAGGAAAATAGCCTAAGAAAAGGGAAAAGGAATGAATATAGACACAGATTCACTCTTTTGCACACTCAAGAATCCCATAAAAACACAAAACTAGGAGTCATAATACATATGCAACGACCTGTAGGGACAAAACCCCTTAAACATGCAAAATTAAAATCATCATCATAATCAACAATAAGAACAACAACAACAGAGTACAAGAAAAAGAAAAGAAAAGAAATAGCCCTGACATGACATTATGAATAAAGGAACCGCAGAATATCCTGTTGAATTGATTTTCTGTTGGACTACCCTTAAAAGTAGTTTGCTTCCTTAGTAAGACTTCCTTGGAGAAAACTAAATTTTCTTTTGTAGGTGGTTATCAATTGTGGATAGCTTTTGGATTAGGGATGGAGGCAAGTGTCCACTTCACCTTTCAACTTTAGGACTCCATCAGGTACAGAACCTGTGCAGGTTCTGCGCATGTTCTCTGTCTCTGTGAGTTCATAATTGCATTGGTCCTGTTATATTTAGAAGGTCTTGTTTCCTTAGTGTTCTCTATCCCCTCTGTCTCTTATACTCTTTATACCCCTCTTCTGCAGAGTTCTCTGAGTCCTAGGGTAGGGATTTGATGGGTAGTTCCCCTTTAGGATTGAGTGTTCCCAGGTCTCTCACTCTGCATATTTTCTCTCTCAGTCTCTTTATTTGTGCCATCTGCTGCAGGATGAAGCTTGTATGATGATGGCTAGCCATGTATATGAGTATAGCAGCAAATGATTAGGAGTCATTTTATTGCTATATTCTTTTAACAGAAACATAGTATTTGGTTTTGTCCTAGGATCCCAGGCTATCTGTCCTCAGGTTCTTGAAACTCAGTGTTTTGTATGGGTTCCATCCTGTGGAGTGGGCCTTAAATCAAATCAAATATTGGCTGGTTACTCCCACAAGCTTTCTGCTGTCATTGAACTAGCATATCTTGCAGGGAGGACAACACTGTAGATCAAAGAGTTTATAGCTGGGTTGGTGTTTACATTTCTTTTTGTAGCGTTCAGAGTACCTTCCTACTAAAGAGTCTAGTATGTGAGAGTAAAGGCTCTGTGTAAGGCTTCTGCTTGACTTCTCAGTATACAGTGAATTATGTAGGTATTGTCTTCAGCAATAGGGCTTGTTGTCAGTTAGTGGAGAGCAACATATAGCCTTGGCAACAGCTTGAGTCTTGTTCAAGGATTCCTATGGGGCCCCTTTAGCCAACAACTCAAATGGATGTAACCCAATCCAAATTTTAGAAACTTTATTTGGTGGCAAGTGATGCCCTGTTGGGGCTTTGTCTTCTTCATTATTTCGCAATTTTATTTAGATCATTCAAATGATCCTTAAATTTACCTGTCTCTTCTCATGTTCCCTCCTTGTCTTCACTTGATCCTCTCATGCAAGCTTGCCCCTGCCTATACCTCCATCCATCTGTCCATCCATCCATCCATCCATCCATCCATCCATCCATCCATCCATCCATCCATCCAATCTATTGATTATATTTCCCCTTTCTTGGGAGATCTATTCATTCTCCCTAGTCATGTACTCTATATCTAACCTATACAATCTGTGGACTGCAGCTTTTTTACCATTGCCTTAACAACTAATGCCCACGTATAAGTAAATATATATCATATTTGTATTTCTGGGTCTGAATTACCCCACTCAAAATGAATTATTCTAGTTCCACCTATTTACCCATGAATTTCATTTTTTTAAACAGGTGAGTTATATTTCACTGTGTAAACACACCACATTTTCTTTTTCTATTCATCTTTTGGAGAATATCTAGGTTGTTTCCAGTATATGACTATAGGATATAGGATGAAGCATAGTTTGCGTATATACTCGAGTGGTATAGCTAGATGATGAAGTATATCAATACCCAGTTCCCTGTGGAACCACAAGAGTGACTTCCATAGGGGCTTTACAGGTTTGTAGTCCCATCAGTATTGGATGAGTGCTCCATGTGTTCCCATCCTTGACAACATAAACTGTCATTTTTTTACATCTTAGCCATTCTGACAGCTGTAAGGTAAAATTCAAAGTAGTTTTGATTTTCATTTCCCTGATGACCAAGAATGTTGAACATTTCAAGTGTTTCTCAGCCATTGGACTTTCCTACTTTGAGAACTTTCTGTTTATATCTGTACCCCATTTTTTAAATTAAGTTGTTTTCTTGATATCCAGTCTTTTGAGTTCTTTATATATTTTGAGAATTGTCCCTCTGTCAGTTGTGTAGCTGGTAAAAATATTTTTGTATTGAGTAGGTTGCCATTTTGTCTGAATTATGGTGTTTTTGACCAATAAGACTTGTTAAGTTTCATGAGATCTCATTTATTTATTGTTGATCTTTGTAGTTGTGCTAACAATGTTCTTGTTGCTCAGAAAGTATTTTCTTGTACTAATGAGTTCAAGAGTATTCCCCACATTCTCTTCTATAAGATTCAGTGAATCTGGTTTGATATTGAGGTCTTTGATACATTTAGGTTGAGTTTTCTGCAGGGTGATAATTATGGATCTACTGCAGTCTTCTGTAAGCAGCCATCTAGTGTGACAAGTACTATTTCTTGAAGATGCTGTCTCTTTTTCCATTATGTATTTGTAGCTTTTTGTAATAAAAAAATCAGTTGTCCATACATGTATGGGTGTATGTCTTGGTCTTCAATTCAATTCAGTTGATCAAGGTGCCTATTTTTTTTTATTACGATAACTGTGTATTAAAACTTCTGGTAGAGGTAGTAATAACTCCAGCAGTTCTTTTATCAATTCAGAATTGTCTTGGGTATTTCTTTTAATATTTCCATATAAAGCTGAAAATTTATCATTTCAATATCTGTGAAGATATTGAAATTGTATTGGAATTTTGATGGGGATTGCAATGAATCTGTAGGTTGCTTATATCTTCTGACATCTTTTAGAAGTCTATCACTTTGTTGGTTAATGCTACCCAAAGATATTTTATGTATTTTGAGATTATGGTGAAGTGTATATTTTCTATGGTGGTATTTTATTTGTACTGAAATGTGATTTTAATTGTATGTTAATAAATAAAGTTGCCCAGTGGTCAGAGCTATTAGCAAGCCATAGGAAAACAGGGCGCTGGTGGCGTATGCTTATAATCCCAGCACTTGGTAGGCAGAGCTAAGTAAGTCTCTGTGTGTTCAAGGATACAGCCAGCATTGGAGACACACACCTTTAAGACCTGGAGGGCTGTACTTACAGGCAGTGATGAGGCAGTCATGTGTTTGAGTTTACAACCAATGAGAAGGCAGAACAGAAAGACTATATAAAGACAAACACACAGGAAGTAGGTCCCTTTTCGGAGAGGTCTCTTGGCTTAAGAGGCTAGCTGCAGGGTAAGGCTCTTAGCTCTGATCTCTTGGCTTTCTTCTTTACATTCATTCTGTGTTTCTTATTTAAGAAGACAGTTGGTTACATCTACAATTTTCTCTGATTTCTTCTTAGTCCATTTGTCATTTTAATATAGGGATGTTACTATCCCTTGTATCCCTAGAATCTCCAGGACTTTTGTCATGAAGAGGTGTTGGATTTTATCTCAGCATCTAATGAGATGATCATGTGGTTTTGTGTTTCAGTCTGTATCTGAAAAGTTTCTGCATCCCAATAAGCCTGTCCGCTGGTGCAACAATACAAATCAGACCAGATCAGACCGAATTAGACGAAGCCCCAGTTTAACAGGTAAAGAGAGGCTTATCGGGGTGCAAAAACTTTTCATCATCTATGGTGGATTACATTTATCTATTACTGTATGCTGAATCATCCCTGCCTCTCTGGGATAAAGCATACTTGGTTGTAGTGGGTGATCTTTGTAATATGTTATTAGATCTGATTAGCAAGAATATTAGTGAAATTTTTTTGCATCTATGTTCACAAGGGTAACTGGTCTTTAACTCTCTTTCTTTCTTAAGTTTTTATGTGGTTTAGGTATCAGGGTAACTATGGCCTCACCTCATAAATTGAATTCAGCAATACTTCTGTTTCAACTTTGTGGAATTGATATTAATTTTACTTTGAAAGTGGGATAGAATTCTACATTGAAGCTATATGGGTTTTTTTTTTTTTTTTTTGGTTTTTCGAGACAGGGTTTCTCTGTGTAGCTTTGTGCCTTTCCTGGGACTCACTTGGTAGCCCAGGCTGGCCTCGAATTCACAGAGATCCGCCTGGCTCTGCCTCCTGAGTGCTGGGATTAAAGGCGTGCGCCACCACCGCCTGGCCTGAAGCTATATGTTTTTAGGCCTTGATTTTTTTTTTTGTTTTTGTTTTTGTTTTTCGAGACAGGGTTTCTCTGTGTAGCTTTGCGCCTTTCCTGGAACTCGCTTTGGAGACCAGGCTGGCCTCGAACTCATAGAGATCCGCCTGGCTCTGCCTCCCGAGTGCTGGGATTAAAGGCGTGCGCCACCACCGCCCGGCAAGGCCTTGATTTTTATTCTTTTTCTTTTTTCTATTTTTGGTTTGTAGACTTTTAAATTACTTCTTTTATTTTACTGGGGATAATAGGTCTTTTAAAGTTGCCTATTTGATCTTGATTTAACTTTGGGGTGTGGTATGTATTGAACCATTTCTATTAAATTTTCTAATTTTGGTAGATTACAGGTTTTTAAAGTATGCCCTTCTGATTCTCTAGATTTCTTCAGTGTCTTTTGTTATGTTCCCCTTTCCATCTCTAGTTTTGTTCACATAGGTGTTCTCTTTCTGCCTTTTAGTTAATTTTGCTGAAAGTTTTTCAACCTTATGGATTTTTCTCAAAACCCAACTCTCTGTTTCCTTGATTCTTTGTATTACTTCATTGTTGTTTCTATTTGATTCATTTCAGCCATGGATTTGATTATTTCTTGCCATCAACTCCTATTGGGTGTGATTGTTTCTTTTTGTTCTAGAGCTTTTCGGTATGCTGTTAGTTACTTGTATGAGATCTCTCCATTTTTTTCTATGTAGCTACTTAGTGGATGAGCTTTCCTCTTGCAAACTCCTTCATTCTAGCCCATATGTTTGGGTATGCTGTATATTCATTTTCATTCAATTCTAGAAAGTTTTTAATTTCTTTCTTAACTTAAATTTTTCAGTCAGAAGTGAGTTGTTTAGTTTCTGTGAATTTGTAAGATTTCTGTTGTTTCTCTTATTGTTGATACCCAGCTTTAATCCATGATGGTCATATAGGATCCAGGGTGTTACTTCCATTTTTTTTTATCTGTTGATAATTGCTTGGTGTCCAAGTATGAGGTTAATTTTTGAGAATGTTCCATGAACTGCTGAGAAGAAGATATATTTTTTTGTCTTTTGTGAAATGTTCTATAAATATCTGTTATGTATGATGTCATTTAGCTCCAGGATTTCTCTGTTAATTTTTGTTTGGATGACCTGCATATTGGAGAAAGTGGCATGTATAATTAATTCTTAATGTGTGAGAGTAAATATGTTATTTAAACTGCAGAAGTCTTCCTTTTATGAACTTGGGTGCCCTTGTGTTTGATGCATAGAGTTAAGATTTGTAATATCCTCTCAGTTGATTTTTCCTTTGGTGAGCATGAAGTGTATTTCCCTACACCTTTGGATTTGTTTTAATGTGAAGTCTATTTTGTCAGATAATACAATGGATACCCCAGCTTGCTTCTTATGTTCATTTGCTTGAAATGTATTTTTTCATCCTTTTACGCAGAGGTGATGTCTATCTTTGATGTTAAGGTGTGTTTCTTGGATACAGACAAAGAATGGATTCTGTTTTCACATCCATTCTGTTAGCCTTGTCTTTTTATTAGGGAACTGAGATTATTGATTTTTTTGAGAATTTATCAATGAACAGTGTTTGTTGATTTCAGTTATTTTATTGTGGTGTGTTTTCTTCCTCCCATTTGATTTGCCATTCTAGGTTTATTTATTCCTTGTAGGTTCTTTAGTATGGTTAACCTATCCAGGTTGAATTTGTCTTCCTAGCATCTTCTGTAGAGCTGAATTTTTAGATATATACTGCTTAAATTTGAATTTAACATGAAATGTTTATTCTTATCTATTGTGATTGAAAGTTTTGCTGGGTATAGTAGTATGAACTGGCATCTGTTGTCATTTAGTATTTGTAGAACATGTTTCCAGGACTTTCTTGCTTTTAGTCTTCCTTGTGAGGTCAGATTTTGTTCTAGTAGGTCAGCCATTGTATGTCACTTGGTCTTTTTCCCTTGAAGTTTTTAATATTCTTTCTTTGTTCTGTACATTAAGTCTTTTGATTATATGTGTCAAGGGTAGTTTTTTTCTAGTCCAGTCTATGTGTTGTTCTATAGGCTACTGGTACCTTGATATGCACCTGCTTCTTTCAGTTAGGGAAATTTTCTTCTATGGTTTTGATGAAAATATTTTCTGTGCCTTTGACCTCGAATTCTTCTCCTTCCTCTTTTCCTAATATTCATAGATTTGCTCTTTTTACAGTGTCCTAGATTTTCTGGATGTTTTGTGCCTGCAGGTTTTTTTAGGGAGATATATACATATATATATATATATATATATATATATATATATATATATATATATATTCTTTGATTCAGATATCCATTTCTCTTACCTTCTCTTCAATTCCTGTGATCCTCTCTTCCATTTCTTGTATTATGTTGGATAAACTTGTCTCTTGAGGTTCCTGTTCAAGTTCCTGAAATTTTCATTTCCAGATTTCCTTGAGTTTGTGTTTTCTTTATTGATTCTATTTCCACTTTCATATCTTGAACTATTTCAATTACTTCCACTGTTTATGTTGTTATAGATTTATTGGATTTTAATGGACTTATCCATTTCCTCTTTCAGGATTTCTATTATATCCGTAAAGTCTACTTTTAAGTCCCTGTGTTTTGCATGAAGTATGTTACATTCCTTGAGGACAACTGTAGTAGGGTTGTTGGACTCTAGTGGAGACATTGTCCAGGCTGCTATTGACTGTGATTTTTACTCTGGCATCTAAGCATATGGCTTTGAGGCAATTGAAACTATTATGCTCATATCTAGTTTTATCTTTATTGGGTGGATATTTTGTTCCTTGGCTTCTGTTGCTTTCTTTACTTCTTAGAAGAGTGTGGTGTTTTATGTTTCCTGATAAAGAAAATCTGGGAATCTTGCTAGGTGTGGCCACTGGAGGATTCTCGGTACAATTTTTTTCTAGGTATTGGGAATTTACACTTAGGAATTAGCAGGGCCTGGAAAGGGCTTGGTGGAGGATCCACAAGAGGGATAAAAGCAGAATGTTTCACCAGGGTCTGCTTAGTCCCTGGGAATGTGTACAGAGAGTGAGGAGAGGCAGCACCAGGTGGTCTGTTACAGAGCTGGGGATGAGACTGGATATGGAGGAGAGGGGTGAGGTGAGCATCTCAAGATCTCCAATCTGCTTTGATGTCTTACTTGCTTTTCTGGCAGGCTTGGTCAGTGGGTTCCAAGAGAATGCCTGTTGGAGTTTGGGGAGAAGGTCTTTATAATCTTCTAGAGATACAAGCAGAAATGAAAGAGAGGCCGTAACAGGTGGTCTGCTGCAGGACTGGAGATGAACGTGGGATATTGGACTTGGAGGTGAGGAGGGAGATATGTAGATCTGCACTTAAACTACCTGCTTCCCTAGACAGTGTGGCCTTTCCTAGAGAATGCCTACTGGATTTGGGTTAATAACATAATTTTTGTCTCAATTTTTTTTGATGAATGGTGTTTTGTGTATGTGTGTGTTTGTTTGTTGTTGTTGTTTTTGCTTGTTTTGTTTTAGGAAGCACAACTCCAGCTTTCTCCCTCAATCTAATGTTCTCTGAAAGTTTATAAAGGTGATCCATAAACTTAATAATCATTAGGTTTTATTTTCTAAATTATGCTGGTTAATTTTTCCTCAACTTGACTCAAGCTAGAGTCATCTGGGAAAAGGGAAACCTGATAGAGAAAATGCCTCTTGGCAAATCTAGGGAACACTTTCTTGATTAATGGTGTGGTAATGTCTAGCCTGCTGTAGGTGGTTCACTTGGACTGTATAAAAAAGCAAGGTGTGTGTGAGCCATGACCAACAAGGCAGTAAGCTGCATTCCTGCGTGGTCTATGCTTCAGTTTCTACTTCCAAGCTCCTGCCTTAAGTTTCTCACTTGACTTCCTAGGATGATTGACTGTAAGCTATAAGATGAAATAAGTTCCCCCCACTGTGGTTGCTTATGGTCACAGTGTTTATTGCAGCAATAGAAAACAAGCTAAGAAATTGGTATGAGGTATAGGGGTATTGCTGTCACAAATCTGACCATGTTATTTTTGGGAGAAATGTGCAATGCTTAGACCATTGGGCTAGAAAATTCACTGAATGCTTAAAGCTTAATAGAATGTTCTCTAGGATCTTTGAAAGTAGGAATGTTGAGATAAATGCAAATAAAAGAAACCTGTCTTGATGAATTTGAGAGAGAAGCAAAGAATCTATCAGGGTTATTCTTGTGATATATTTAAATTAAGAATCTATGGTTTCTCACCTGCTGCAGCTAAACAATTAGCTTTGATTAGTAAGAGATACTACCATCAAACTTTAACATTACTAGAACAACTGAGGCTTGTTAGCTAGGGATCAAAATTAAGATGTGATTAACAGGAGACCAGCATCACTGAGGCAAAATCTTCTTGGAATACTTCCTCTGGGTAATCATACAGAAGCTGTGGTCTAGGAGGGCCAACATTGCATATTAAGCTGGTAGCCAAACTTGGTATGTGTTAGAGAATGCTGTCTTTCTCTTTCCCAGAAGTTAACAAGTGTCAATAGTCCCTGATTTAGGAGTGGTGTCTTGTTGACATCCACTCACTCTTCTGTGCTGAGATTGGTCTGGTTTGGACTTTATTAGCTTTTGTATATGCTGTCTTAACTAGTGGCTACATATGTACATTCTCCTTGTTATTTCCAGAAGAGAGAGTTTCCTTGTGGTCTTCTACCACTTCTAGATGTTACCTTCTTTCCAGCCTCTTGCACAACATTCCCTGTGCCTTTGAAGTGGAGGTATTATAGATATAGATATCACACACATTATATATATATATATATATATATATATATTCATTTACCTTAGGGATGAGCAGTCTGCAATCTCTCATTCTTTGCACCTTAGCCAGTTGTGGGCCACTGTGGTAATCACCATCTACTGCAAATAGAAGGTTTTCATATGAGGGTTGAGATATGCATTAATCTACAAACATAGCAATTAGTCATTAGGAGTCATTTTAATACTGTCTATTATGGACAATAATAGGATGTCCACCCTAACACCTAACTACTGCCTAGCCATAAGTTCTTGACACAATAATGGTTCCAGGTATGGATTTCATCTTGTGGAGTATCATTAAATTCAATATGAAAATAGTTGTTCATACCACTATTATATCAGTGGGCATATATTGCCAAGGACATTATTGGAGCTTGTAAGGTTATACATGGGTATGATCCACAATCACTTTTTTTTTTACTAGTAGCTTCTATAGCGTCATCCAGTGGTATGAAAATTAGTCAATAAGGATTAAGCTTTTAGGACAGTACTAGCTTGATGTCTCCATGGTTTAGGACCCAAGCATATATTATTTTCAACAGTAGAGTCTTTTACCATCAAGTTCTGGAAGATACCCAAGAGTAATGTCAATAGCCCATAATATTTTGGGATCTAAGATATTTCACAAGCTAAGGTCTACAAAAGAAGTAACGCTTTATTGGCACTGAGCCTTTTATTCATTAGTCTCTGGTGTTTAGTAGGTAATTGTTGTTGCTGTGTCATACGGTAGCTGTATTCCAATTTTTCATATATGTGCACATACACATACACATTTGTACAGTATTTGGCTTCCATATTTCTTTTGTAATAGTTCTTTAGTGATAACATTCTCCTTTTTTACTCCTTCCCTACCCTGTCCTCTACTCCCTGATCAGAGTTTAACCCTTCTTCTTCCACTATTCCCATTTTAATCCTTTACACCAGTGTATTCTATAGACCTCGAAAGGATCTCCCTTTGGTACCTTACTAATTCTCTGATTCCTATGGTCACTCCAAGTGAAAAACAAATATCTGAAGGTTCAAAGCTAACATCCAGAGATGAGAGAAAGCATTCAATATTTGTCTTTCTGGATGTGAGTTCCCTCACTCAGTATGATTGTTTCCAACTCCATGTGTTCATTTGCCTGCTAATTTCATCATTTCATTTTTCTTAATAGCCAATCAGTGACCAGTTATGTAAATATACCACATTTTCCATAACTGTTCATCACTTAATTAGATGTAACGTAGGTTTGAGAATGTTCTTTTGTCATATTTCCTTCATTTTCTACTACTCTACTACTGTTGCCATCTGGTTTGAACTCCTCTACTCTTTCACATGCTCAGTTTCTGTTTTTGTTCCCTCATAATTAATCTTACTTCTAAGTGGTAAAATATACCAAGGCTCAGTACTCATATGTTGTCTCTATTTCTTTGCTACTTTATTGAAGAACCACTGGTTTTAAAATAACTTGATATTTTAAAGTGCCCTATTTTCTTGGTTTTTTGATATATGAAAAATGTCTTAAATAGTGGACAATTTCGAATAGCTAGGAAAAGAATTGAAAGTTTAAGTAAAAAATCCATGTGAAATAAATAAAGTTCATGTGTCTTTCAGAAAGCACTAAACCACAATGGTAAAAGGGCATGTTACAGTCTGCTGGCTCATCCTCAATCCTCCTAATATGGGGCCAGACCTGGAGATCTCCAGATTCCTCAAGGTGCTTATTAGACTTTATCTGCCTTAGAATGGAATAGTCTCATCAGGTTGATTCTATCACCAAATTAAAGCCCTGCAAAAAATTTAACAATATGGTCATATTTGCTTATTCTGCCACCCACAATATCACATAATACACTCACATACTTACTGGAATGTCAGATGTCTTTCAAAATTTTCTCTGTGTGCAACCATCAACAGGATAGGTTTTGAATTTAACTGTCAGAGATAAATGGGTCCTGAACCAGAGATGTAATTTTACAGGCAAAAGTGGGAAAGAAGATTCTTAATTCTCAGTCAAATATTCATTATTCATAAAGAACTGGTTGTATAGTTCCTTACCAACCTTCCTTTTTCTTCTCTGTACCTTTCTAATATCCCAAGGTAATAAGATTTTTGTGATTTGCTAGCATATGAGAAAGGAATATGGGTAAGTAATACACATGGTATGAGTCAGTAAGAAACTTCAGTCTTGAAAATTGAAGATTCTTGGCCTATCAGGCCATTTGATGTCTCTTTATAATTCTTACAGTGATCTGATATCATTATAATGAGGGTTAGCTCAGTGAAGCACATGACTTCATCTGTGGTGTCAAGTGAATATAGTGTTTGAGTCTAGCTTTCTTTGAATATGTCTGCCGGGCAATAGAGAGAGAAATAGTCTTAATAATACTTTACAACATCTTAGTGTACATTGCATGTACCAGATGTTTTTATTTTTCCAGTAGTAAGAGCACCATTGATGCAATAATTTCCTATGTTCCACTCACTATGCTTGGTTGTGGAGTCTTGTTTTAAAATCAAGACAACAAAGCCATGGATTAGTTATTATTATGTTACAGGGTAGAGAATTTGATGCTGAGAGTTGTATATCTATCATATATTTGGACAAGGATTCAAACCAATTCTATATAACTACATAGTGTATAATCTTCTGCCATTGCTTCTTTCAGAGATCTGGGGCATGGTACAGAGAATATGAATGAAGTTTTCAGTAGAGAAGTTTTGACTTGTTCATTTTAAAGTTAATTTATAGATTTTACATGTTCCAGGATTTACATAATTCTAAGATTAAAGAATGAAGTGAAGAAACACTGTTATATGGCTGTGTTGTCTGAATCTCAGACAAGTGATCATTCCTGAGTCTATCCTGGATTGTAAAAATATCTGACTTCATTGCCAGATTCTTCAAACTGCAAGTCACCTGCAGCTGCCATTCAGCCAGAGGCTCTGTTCCCAGGGGTGAGGAAGAGAATTTCCAGGGGCCTCACAGGGAGAGGGTCCAGCTGTCCAGGGAGGGTTGGAGCCTGGGATCAATGGTCGAGAGGGTGCCTGAGTTTACCTACTCTGGTGATCGGATGGCTGAACACCTTAACTATCATGATAGAACCTTCATCCAGTGACTGATCGAAGCAGATGCAGAGATCCACAGTCAAGCCATAGGCAGAGCTCCAGGAGTCCATTTGACGAGAGAGAGGAGGGATTATAAGAGCAAGAGATATCGAGAGCATGATTGGAAAAAGTATAGAGACAACTAGCCAAAAGAGTGGAAACACATCAACTGTGAACCAATAGATGAGGAGCCCCTATGGTACCGGACAAGGCCCTCTGGATAAGTGAGACAGTTGTTTAGCTTGAACTGTTTAGGGGGCCCCCAGGCAGAGACCTGTCCTTAGTGCATGAGCCAGCTTTTTGGAACCTATGCTGAGACACTTTGCAGAGAGGAGGGGCTTGGAACTGAATATACCAGGCTCTGCTGACTCCCCAAGGGAGACCTTGCCTTGGAGGAGATGGGAATGGGGGTGGACTGAGGGGAAGGTTGGAGGTGGGAGGAGGGAGGACAGGGGAATCTGTGGTTGATATGTAAAATGAATAGAAAATCTCTTAATAAAAAAAATATCCGTGTGCTTTTTCCAATCATGGTCTCAACAATTCTCACTCATACAATCCCTCCTCTTTCTCACCAATTAGACTCCCGGAGCTCCACCTGGGGCCTGGCCGTGGATCTCTCCATCCACTTCCATCAGTCACTGGATGAGAGTTCTAGCACGACAGTTAGGGTGTTTGGCCATCCGATCACCAGAATAGATCAGTTCGGGCTTTCTCTTGACCATTGGCAGTAGTCTATTGTGGAGGTATCTTTGCAGATTTCTGGAGACATCTCTAGCATTGTTTGGGAGGCCCCCAGGCAATGGAACCAGGACCTTTCCTTAGTGCATGAGCTGGCTGTTTGGAACCTGGGGCCTATGCAGGGACACTTTGCTCAGCCTGGGTGAAGCAAGGAGGGGACTGGACCTGCCTTGACTGAATTTACCAGGCTGAGCTGAATCCCCAAGGGTGTCCTTGCCTTGGAGGAGATGGGAATGGGGAGTGGGCTGGGGGGAAGGCAGGAGGGGCAGGAGGAGGGAGGGGGAAGGGGAATCTGTGGCTGATATGTAAAATTAAATTAAATTATAAAATTAAAAAAAAATATCCGACTCAGTAAAGATCCTAGTTTAGAAAATTAAAGGAGCACCACTGGAGTTAAACTAAGGTCAGTGCTCTTGGGGAGTGAATAGCAACTCTTTCCCTAGAGATGCATGCTTAATTGTGATTCCAGGAGGCCTATCATGGCTCATTATAAACGATGGAACATGTTGGTATTTCACTACCTCTATTCAGTCTGTAAAGCACCATCTATTAATCCAATTTACATAATATTAGTTCAAGTCAATCTTATCACAGCAGTGCTCTAGTCCTTTTATACTGAAGCTGAAAAAGAGATTGTTTAGTCCAAGCTTTGGCCCATGGAACTCTGTTTTGGCTAAATTTGCATTTTCCAAAATCTGTGATAACATCTGGATTGAGGTATATTCTTTTAAAAATTATAGGTTTTGAATGTGTGGTTTCATTTTTAGCTTGGTGGTTCATGCCTTGGACTTCCACAAGTGTGCTATAGAATCTTGGCACAGTTTCCAACTCCAAAATCATGCACAAAAAAGTGAAGACAGATTTAAGAAGCTTTGGGCTTGACAGAACCTCTAAAGTCAGTTCATCTAATCTTTAACCTGATTCATCTCAAACATCTCCACCCAACCTGTCTTTCAAGTCCTTCCTTTCCACTTCTAGTTAGAGAAGCTCACTTTAAAAGATCCTCCTTTTAAATTAGAGATTGAATTGCAGCACTATGTAGGTTCTATGTTTCTTGGAACATTATAGATACTTTATTTTCTTCCAATCTTTTGTGTCCAAAATTAGAGCTCCAGTTCATTCAGTGATTTCACATGAAACACGGGCTTTTGTCCATACTTCACTCTACTGACTTTCTTTGTACCTACTCCAGGTTTTTTATATCATTTAAGAGTCACAATACATCTAACAACAAAACACCTCCTGGACAATACAGAAGAGAGAATAATGTCACATTTTCTGTTTTCAAAATAAAAATCTCTCTTGAAGAGAATTCCCTTCTTTCCTTTCTCTCTCCCTTTCTCCATCTCTCCCATGTTAACTCACAGATATGGATACTCCTCTGCTTTTTCTTAGCAGAAATCAGGCCATGCCCCTCTGCAGTCTCTCCTACAGATGCAGAGTTGACAAATCCTCCCTTATACTTTTACATGTAGAAGAAATGTATTGCCTCGTCGAGTGACTTCCTCCTTGACTTCTAACACTGTTTGAAAAACAAAGGCAAGATCACAAGATGTGAAGCTTACATCCCCATCTTCTTGAAAAATCAGTGAATAAATTAATGCTGTTTGTTCTTAAGTTCTGAAAGAAACGAAGGAACCTAGAGGCTCCTTCCTTTTCCATTAAGGTCCCCCATGGCTACCTATGGTTATCATTGTGCTTTCCTCTTAATGCTATCCCACTTCAAGGCCTAATCATAGTTGCCCATGTTCATGATGTCATATAAGCCAAGGTCCACAGCAAAAATGTTGTGCCCTACCTAGTAAGAACTAGAGCTAAAACCTGCAACCAGTCATCTTATAGCTAAGCAATAAGCCAAAATCCTATAGTTGATATATGGTGTTACAAAAATGCATCATTTTTATTCTCTAAAGGGAATTCAAATCCATGCCTCCATGTCTTCCTCTTTCCGTTACTTCCTCACTCTCTCATCACCCTTTTTTCTTTTCTTTCTTCATCTTCCCTCTATGCCTTCCTGTCTTATTTACTTCCTCTGGCATATTCTCAGCACCTTCAATGCATGGGATGATATGGTGATATTTTATTTGTATTAAAATGTTATTTGTATGTTAATAAATAAAGTTGCTCGGGGGTCAGAGCTATTAGCAAGCCATAGGAAAGCTGGTCGGTGGTGGTGCATGCTTGTAATTCCAGCACTTGGTAGGCAGAGCTAGGTAAGTCTCTGTGTGTTCAAGGATACAGCCAGCATTGGATACACACGCCTTTAATCTCAATACCAACCATAGAAGACCTGGAGGTCTATACATACAGGCAATGATGAGGCGGTCATGTGGTTGGGTTTATAGTCAATGAGAAGACAGAACAGAAAATCTATATAAAGACTTTAACACAGGAAGTAGCTCTCTTTTGGAGAGGTAGGACCACCGCAGGAGGAAGGGCAAGATTTTTGCTCTTAGCTCTGACCTCTTGGCTTTCTTCTTTGCATTGGTTCTGTGTTTCTTATTTAATAAGACGGTTGGTTACATCTACAGGATGAAGGTTTTAATAATGCACAGGAAACAGTTTACATCAACAAGGGGCTCATATTCTCTGAAAGAGATGGACATGTATACAAATATTTATAAAATGCACTCCTATCAATATATGAAGGTCAGTGACTACTTCTTAATGAGAAAATGGTGAAAGATTTTTCAGATGGACTAGGGTCACCTCATAGTGAACCAGTAGGAACTTGACAAAAATATGTGGTAGGAAATGCATTTTAGGTAGAATGAACAATTTGTGCAAAATCATGGTCATGCTTAGTTAAGTATATAGTAAAGTATGCTTGATACATAGGATACCATGGACAATGTTGAAGGAAAAATTTAAAAGACACAAAAATGAAAGCTAAATCATTTTTGACCTTTCATGTTATATGCACATAATTTTGCCAGCTGTTACTCCTACCAACTGAGGACCATGTAGAGCCATATGTATCATAAGTGTAGCAATACTCACCCACCAACCCCAAATTGCACCATCAGAGAATGGTACAAAACCAAGAACAGGTATCATATCCTACTCTGAAAATACCAGCCTGAACACCTGAGGATCAACAGAGAAATATATCTCCCAGCTTCCAGAGATCCACTATTCCAAACCTTGGGCTGACCTGAGTGTATTCAATGTAAAGCTGCTAGACTTACCAAACCATGGAGAATTACAAGGAAGAGAGGAAGGAGCAGCAAGAGATGTGCTGGCTTTCAGATAGTGTCTGTTCAGTCAGCCAGTAAGCAACTCTCAAAATGCTAGGGGTAGACCTGTAAACCTCAATAAATGTTCCATAAAACAAGAAATGGACTCAACCCTATTACAACTTCAACCTGTCCTGAACACGGTACAAATGTACAAAAAGAGGAAAACTGATTTGAACCAAAAGAAAGAAATACATAACTAACATATTATTTCAGATTCACAAGTCACAATTCAGAAATAAAATAAATGAAATACAAAGACAACATTTCCCTGCACAATGTTACTAACCACACAGCAATAAACCCTAATGAGAATGACTTGGAACATATTCCAAAAAAATAATCCAAAAGCATGATTATAACTGTGATCAAAAAAAACCCCCAAAAGATAAAAATTTGGAGCTGAATGAAATAAAGAATTCAATCCAAGATATGAAAATCAAGTTCAAAAAACGTAATTGCTGAAGAAAAAAGTCAAACTTAAATGATGCTAGAAACTGAAAAACAGCTAAATGAAAAACTGAGGGGAAGAATCAGGGAAGACACTGGAAGCACTGCACAGAGGACAGGGAGTGAGAAAAATGTAATCTAGTGCACAAGTATGAATTTTTAAAGCGCATGAAACAAAGAAAATCTACAAACCACACTGAGAAACCATCCTAACAGAATGGATCATATAGAAAAAAGAAAGTCAGGCCTGAGAGACAAATAAGAGAAACTAGATCACTAGTGACAGTCAGTGAATGAGAATTTCTAAAAATATATAGGAAAAGAACATGGGAGAGCTGTGGGACACCAAGAGAAGCCTAACATTTAAATTATGTACACAGAAGAAGAATATTATAGCAAATTTATAAAACATTTTCAATAAAACCATAACAGAAAATTTATCAAACCTTGAGAAAGAGAGGTCAATCCAGAACAAATAGAACAGAAAAAAATCCTCCTCACAACATATTATAGTGAAAACAATAAACATTCAGAATAAATAGAAGCTTTAAGAGAGAAAGTGTATTATAATGGCAAACCCATCAGAATATCATCTGGTTATTTTGTTATAGAAATGTATAAGATTACAATTTCCATCCCCCAACTCCTTCCAGATCCTTCCCATTTCACCTTCCACCCAAATCTATACCCTTTCTTTCCCTCTCCTTAGAAAACAAGCAGGCATGTAAATAACAATGATAATACTATAAAATAAAAAAAACTAGAATAGGATAAAAGAAATGAATAAACAGAAGAAAAAAAGCCAAAGAAGAAGCACAGTAAACACATACAGATGCAGAGACACAGAGAGAAATCCCATAAAAACACAAAACTTGGAAACCATAATATATATGCACAAGACCTGTAAGTTTTTTTTAAGCCTTAATAAAACATTTTGTGACGAAGTACCTTCAAAAAAGACATTGAGTTAATTTTGTGTTGGTCATCTACTGCTAGGCATTAGGAGTGTTTTGAATACCCAGTGAGAATTTATTAGAGAAAATGTTTTATTTTACTTTATGAGCAGTTATCAATTGGGGATAGCCTCTCGATTAAGCATGAGGACTTGTGTTTACTTCCCCTCTCAAGGCTTGGACCTCATCTGGCTTAGACCTGTGCAGGACTTGCGCATGCTGCCACAGCCTCTGAAAGTTCATATGTGCATTGATCTTGCTGTGTTTAAAGGGTCTTGGTGAACTGATGTCTTCCAACCTCTCTTGTTCTTATAATCTTTCTGCTTTCTTTTCCACAGTTTTCCTTGAGCCCTGAGGGGAGGGAATTAATAAAGACATCACAATTAGTTCTGAATATTTCAAGGTCTCTCACTCTGCACCTTTTTCCAGCTATGGCTGTCTTTATTTATTCCCACTTCTAGAGGAAGCTTCTCCTGAGATGGCTGAGGAAGAATCTGATCTGTGAGTATAGTAAAATGTCATTAGCAGTCATTTTATTACTATGTTCCTTTAGCAGAACAATAGTATTTGGTTTTCCCTTAGATCTATGGCCTAGATAGTCTCAGGTTGCTGGTCATCTGAGAAGTGTCAAGCATGGTATCTGTCTTATGGAATAAGCCCCTTATTCTAATCAGTTAGTTGATTACTCCCACAAGGTCCTGTCACTATTGTATCAGCATATCTTGCATGCAAGTCACTATTGTAGATCAAAGAGTTCGTGATTGGATTGGTGTTTACCTGTCTCCTCAGGTAGCATTCAGAGTATTTTTCAGTACTATGAACACTAAACAATAGAGGGGGGAAGAATTTAGGTAGTTAGCAGCTCAACTTCTCCAACCAACTTCAGTGAGTTGTGTAGTTGTTGTCTCTAGAATAGGGTCTGACCATCAGTTTGTGGAGTATGATCAATAGTCTCGTCAATAGCCTGGGATGTTTGGGGGTTTCCATGTGGCCCCTTAGGCCAACAACTCAATTAGATGTAATTCATTTCTGGAACTGTTGGAGGTTTAATTTTGTGAGGAGAGATGTCTAGTTGCAGTTTTGTCTTCCCCATTATTTGGACACACACACACACACACACACACACACACACACACACACACACACACATTTCCAATAAACTAGGTTTCTAAGGGATCCCTCAAATGAATCATAGTTTTAGCTGTGTCTGTTCATATCCTCTTTCTTATTCACCTCTTCTCTCCTCCTCTCTGTTTGATATTCCCATTTCAGATCCCACCATCAGTCCAACCTTAACTATTCAGTTTCTCCTTCTTAGGGAAATCCATCCCACTACTCCTTTACTCTGTAACTAACATCAGCTATTATATGGATTGTACCCTACTTATTGAATATTTAAATAGCTAACATCCACATATGAGTGAATATATACTATATTTGAGTTTTGATATCTGGATTACTATACTCAGGATATTTTTTCTTGTTTAGTTCAATTCCCTACAAATTTCTTTTTTATAAACAGCTGAATAACATTTCATTCTGTAAAAAAATAAAATCTACCACATTTTACTTGTCTGTTCATCCATTTATAGACATCTAGGCCGATTCCAATTTCTGGCTATTATGAATAGAGCAGCAATGACAATGGTTGAGCATGTGTGTCCATAGTTAAATGTAGAATATTGAGGGTGAATTCCCAAGAGTGGTATAGCTGGATCTTGAGGAAAATCTGATTGCATCTTACTGAGGACCTGCCATACTGATTTCCATAGTAGCTGTACAAGTTTGCACTACTATCAACAATGAATGACTGTTCTCCTTACTCTACATCCTTGTCAGTATGAGTTGTCATTTGTTTTATTGTTCTTGGCCAATCTCATTGGTACAAGATGAAATCTCAAAGCAGTTTTGATTTGCATTTCCCTGATGACTAAGGGCATTAACATTTTCTTAAGTGTTTCTCAGCCATATGAATTTTCTCTTTTGAGATTTCTGTTTACATCTGTACCTCAGTCAGTTTTTCTTGGATCATCTTTTTTTTTTTTCCAGGATGTCTAGTTTTTTGTTTGTTTGTTTTTGTTTTTGTTTTTTTAGTTCTCTATATATTTTAGGTATTAGCCCTCTATCAGATGTGTAGTTGGTAAAAGTATTTTCCCCTTCTGTAGCCCTCCACTTTGTCTGAGTGATGGTGTCCTTTGCCATCTAGAAGTTTTCACTTGCTTGGTTAGAGTTACCCTAAGATGTTTTCTTTTTTTTTTTTTTTGAGGCTATTATGGAAGGTACTGTTTGCCTGATCCATTTCTCAGTTTCTGTTCTGTTTATATATGAGAAAGTTACTCATTTTTGTACATTAAGTTTGCATACTGCTACTTTACTGAAAGTGTTTTTAAGCTGTAGGAATTCCAAGTGGAATGTTTAGGGTCATTTATTTATACAACAATAGCATCTGTAATTAAAGATAATTTGACCTTTTCCATTCTTATTTCTACCTTCTTGATCTCTTGATGTTGTCTTATTGCTTTAGCTAAGATTTAGTACTGTATTAAACAAATTATTCCTCATTTTAATGGAAATGCTTTAAGTTTCTCTCTATTTAGGTTAGGTTGGCTGTTGGCTTGCAGTAAATTGACTTTATTGTGTTCAGGCATGTCCCTTGTGTCCCTAGTCTCTCCCCAACTATTATAATGAAGCTGTGCTGGATTTTGTCAAAGACCTTTTCTCTAACTAATGAGATCATTCTGTGGTTTTTGTCTTTCAGTCTCTTTCTGTAGTACAGAAAATTTATCTATTTACATATGTTGAACCATTCCTGCATCTCCTGAATGATGCCTACTTCATCATGGTAGAAGAATTATAATTTTGAAGTGTTCTTGTATTTCATTTGCAAATTTTTTATTGAGAATTTTACATTTATATCTATAAGAGAAATTGGTCTGTATTTCTCTTTCTTTCTTGGGTCTTTACGTGATTTAAGCATCAAGGTAATTGTAGCCTCATTAAAAGAATTGGATAATGCTCTTTCTGCTTTGGTTTTACAAAATGATTCAAAGAATATTGGTATTAATTATTATTTGAAAGTCTGGTAGAATTCTGCGAATTGTGCACTAAAAACAGCTAACCCTGAACTTTGTTTTTTTTGTTGTTGTTGTTGGGAGACTTTTAATTGCTGCTTCTATTTCATTATAACTGTTGTAGCTGTGTTTAAAGTGCTTATCTGATCTCAATTTAATTTTTGTAGGTGGTATATATCAAAAATATTGTCCACTTTCCTTAGATTTTCCAATCTTGTGGAGTAAAGGTCTTTGAAATATGTCCATCTCATTCTCTAGATTTCCTTGGTGTCTCTTGTTATGATCCTTCTTTCATCTCTAAGATTAATGTGGATTTTTCTCCCTGTCTTTTAATTAATTTGGCTAAGAGTTTGTCAATTTTATTGATATTCCCAAAGAGCCAACTATTTTTTAATGGATTCTTTGTATTAGTTTTGTTTGTTTGTTTCAATTTTATTGATTTCAGTCCTGAATTTATTTCCTGTCATATACTCCTTTGGGGCATGATTTCTTCTGTTTGCTCTAGAGCTTCAGGTGTGCTGTTAAGTTTCTATTATGAGATTTCTCCATCTCTTTTTATGTAGCCATCTAGTGCTATTAACTTGCATCTTAGAACCACTTCATGGTGTCCAATAAGTTTGAGTATGTCTTGTTCTCATTTTTATTCAATTCCAAAATGTTTTTATTTCTATCTTAATTTCTATCGTGGCCTGTTTTTCATTCAGTAGTAAGTTGTTCAGCTTGTATGAGTTTGTAAGTTTTCTATTGTTTCTATTTTCGATTGATAACTAGCTTTATTCCATGGTAACCAGGTGGGATGCAGGGTGTTATTTCAGTTTTCTTGTACCCATTGCGACTTGCTTTTTGTCAAAATATGTGGTCACTTCTGTAGAAGATTCCATGAGCTAATAAGCAAAAGGTATTATCTTGTGTGTTTGGGAGAAATGTCTTGTAAACACCTGCTAGGTCAATTTGGTTTATGATGCCATTTATCTCTAGCTTTTCTCTGTTAAGTTTTTATCTGAATGACCTATCTATTGGTGAGAGTGGGGTCTGGAAGTAACCCTCCATTAGTGTGTGAGGGCCAATAGATGACTTAATCTGTAGTAGTGTTTTTTATTATTATTAAGGGATTTTATATTCATTTTACATACCAACCACAGATTCCTCTCTCCTCTCTCCTCCCGTGCTCCCAGCCTTCTCCTCCAACCCAACCCCCATTCCCACCTCCTCCAAGGCAATGTCCCCATGGGGAGTCAGCACTGCCTGATACATTCAACTGAGGCAGGGCCAAGCCCCTCCCCCTGCACCAAGGCTGTACAAAGTGTCCCACTATAGGCACTGGGCTCCAAAAAGCCGGCTCATGCACCAGGGACAGGTTCCAATCCCACTGCCTGCCGGGGGGTCCCCTAAATAGTTTAAGCTGAACAACTGTCTCACCTATCCAGAGGGCCTAGTCTCTTTGAACTCACAGAGATCCAGATGGATTTCTGCCTTTGTAATGCTAGGATTAAAGGTGTGTGTGCCACCATTTTCTGGCCTCTATATCTAGTGGTTGTTTTTTTCTCTGACCCCAGATAAGTTTATTAGTGTTCACAATATACTGGGGAACACAGTATCACCATACATGGTATCTCTTTCCTTGCTCTACCACTCTGTCCCTGCTCTAATTCGAACCTCCCATTCCCTATATTCTCATCCCCCATCCCTTGCCCTCCATTACCCCCCCACCTCCAGTTTGTTCATGTGGATCTCATCTATTTCTCCTTCACTGGGCAATCCATGCATACTTCCTAGAGTCCTCCCTGATAGCTAGTCTCCCTAGAGCTCTGGGTTGCAGTCTGGTTATCCTTTGCTTTACAACTAGTATCCACTTTTGAGTGAGTACATACACAATAGAAACAGAAGGAATATTACCAAACTTTTTAAGAGGATACAGTTGCCCCGATACCCAAACCACACTAAGATGCAAAAAAGAACAAGAATTACAGACCAATCTCCCCCATGAACATTGATGCAAAAATCAATAAATAATCAATAAAATATTGGCAAACCGAATCCAAGAAGGCATCAAAAAAATATTCATCATGACTAAGTGTTTTGTTTGTTTATTTGTTTGTTTTGTTTGTTTGTTTTTAATGAATATGGTTTCTCTTGTGTTTGGTGCATAGATCTTTAGAACTTTGATATCTTCTTGGTAGATTTTTCTTTTCATAAGTATACACTATCCTTCACTATAATCTTCTGATTAGTTTTTATTTAAAGTCTATTTTACAAGACATTAAAATGACTGCACTAGCTTACTTCTTGGATCCATTTGCTTAAAATATCTTTTTCTATCCTTCTACCCTAAGGTGGTATCTACCTTTGATGCTAGGATGTATTTCTTGGATGCCTTAGAAGGATGGATCCTGGTTTGGGATTCAATTTGTTAGTCTTTGTCTTTCTATTGGAAGGATGAGATCACTGATGTTGATAGTTATCAATGAGCACTCTATATTGATTACCATTATTTTGTTGTTGTTGTTGGTGGTGGTGTATATGTATGTGTTTCCATGTGTGTGTTATATAGGACATAGTTATGATAGGATAAAAGGGAATATTAATAAACCTACTATTAAAAAACAACTTGTTTAAAATGTTTTACATTGGTATAGAATTTAGTTTATTGATACAAGTTTAAACTTAAATTTGTTAAACTGGATATATATTTCTATTCTCGTTTGAGGTATTATGTTTATGTAACT
The DNA here is from genome assembly GCF_004664715.2 of Peromyscus leucopus. Classification (NCBI taxonomy): domain Eukaryota; kingdom Metazoa; phylum Chordata; class Mammalia; order Rodentia; family Cricetidae; genus Peromyscus; species Peromyscus leucopus. Next base: position 57,104,071 of record NC_051083.1, read on the forward strand.
CATTTAGATTAGAATGGATAATTAAGTAGATTAATAATTAGTCATCTATGATAATCATACTTGTGGCCATGTTAGTTAAGTCTTCTAGGTATACATAGATATATTTCAGATAGATAAGTAATCTTCAAATACTTTAAAGACCTACAAAATATGACATTTAAAATATTTTTAAAAAATTTTGACTTTCTGGACAGTGAGACATGTCTGCTCCTGACAGCACCAGATTTACTTCAGAGAGGAGGATAGACATCAAAGATACTCCATATGGAGTTTATCCTCACCTTGGCAAAGATAGCCATTTGGGCAAGAAACTGTTCTTGCCTGGACTGTTTGATCAACTGGACATGCAAGACCCATAAAAGAATGACCACTGAACTTTGCTTGACAAGATGGTCCTTCAGGTTCCTGCTTCGCAGAGGAGACTGCCAGACATTCTATAGGACACTGAAAGAAATGACTGAGAGACTCTAACCCTGTGGGCTAAAGACGTATGCCCCAACTTTACAAAAAAAAAAAAAAAAACATTAGGTGACTGTCCAGGCTGTCAGCTGTCTCTGTCTACCCTACAAGACTCCCAAAAGTTGCTTGCATCCTTCTCCCATTTCTCAGGCAATATTATATCCTTCTGAGGTCTTTAATGTAGTTAAAGCTAGATAGTTACAATTTTCCTTAGTTATGATAAAAGATAAGTTAGATATAAAGCCTTAAACTCACATATAAGATAAATAGGATATCTTCTTTAATATTGTAACTGTAATTCTTGCTCGATAATTATTTTGTTATATGTAATTTTACTGTTAAAGTTAAAACCTTCCTTTTTGGAAAAAAAGGGGGGGAAGTGCTGTGGCTATCTCTCTGTATAAATAAACACTGATTGGCCAGTAGCCAGACAGGAAGTATAGGCAGGACTAACAGAGAAGATAATTGAGGGAACAGGAAGGAAGAGAAAAATACTACCTACAGCTACTGCCAGGACAAGGAAGATGTAAGGTACCAATAAGCCACAAGCCACGTGGCAAAGTATAGATTAATAGAAATGGGCTCAATATAAGAGTAAGAGCTAGATAATGATAGGCCTGAGCCAATGGCCAAGCAGTTTGAATAATGTAAGAGTCTGTGTGTTTATTTTATAAGTGGGCTCCAGGACTGGTGGGACTTGGCGGGAGCTGGAGAGAAATTCTCCAGCTGTGTGTGTGTGTGTGTGTGTGTGTGTGTGTGTGTGTGTGTGTGTGTGTGTGCGCGCGCGCGCGCGCGTTTCCCCCTCTTTTGATATGCTGGTCTGATACTATTTATTCCTCGAGTGTGTTTTCTTGAGTGTGGTTAACTGCTTCAGGTTGACGCTTTCCTTCTAGCTCTTCCTGTAGAGCTGGATTTTGAGATGAATATTACTTATATTTGGTCTTATCATGGAGTGTCTATCTTTCCCCATCTATTGTGATTAAAAGATTTTTTTTCTGGAAGTAGTACTCTGCATTGGCATATGTGGTCTCTTAGAATATCTGTCTGGGCTCTTCTTGTTTTTAGATTCTCCATTAAAATGTCAGGTGTTATATTAATAGGTGAGCTTTCATGTTACTTGGCAGTTTCCCTTACAACTTTTAATATTCTTTTTTTTGTTGTTGTTCTGTACATTTAGTGCCTTGACTATTATGTGCTATGAGTAGTTTCTTTTCAGTTACAGTCTATTTGGTGTTCTATATGCTTTTTGTACCTTGAGAAGATACATTTTTAGGTTGGGAAAAATCTCTTATGATTTTGATGAGAATATTTTATGTGCCTTTGGCCTGGGTTTCTTCTCCCACCTCTTACCTATATTCCTATTACTTATAGATTTGGCCTTTTCATAGTATTCTAGATTTATGAATGCTTTGTGACTGGATAGTATTAGATTTTACATTTTTTATATTTAGGTATACATTGCTTTTATCTTGTCTTTAGTGACTGAGATTCTTTCTCCCATCTCTTGCACTTTGTTTGTGATTCTTAGTTCTGAGGTTTTTTTGTTGGACTTCCTAAATGTATTATTCCAGTTTTCCTCCGTTTGAGTTTTCTTTAGTGCTTCTATTTTTACTTACATGCTTTGATTTTTTTCATTTCATTTCACTCTTTATTTTTTCATATATTTCATTAAGGGATTTATTCATGTTCTCTTTAAGGTGCTTGAACATACTCACAATAGCTACTTTGAAATCTTTGTCTTATGATTCAGCTATTTTGAATTTCTCCCCACTCTAGTAGAGCTTTTAGGTTGTGGTGGAGAAATTCTTCATAGCTATTATTGATTGTGTTTTTATGCTCTTTTAGAGGCATCAGAGTGTGGGGATGATTGTAATTATAGGTGCTGCTATCTCTTCTTATCTTCACTGGATGAGTATCCTGTTCCTTGGTTTCTCTTGAGCTTAGAAGATTATGGTGGCTGTTTAATTTTCCTGGTATGGAGTGCTTCTGAGTCCTTGCCATGTGTGGCTACTGGATATTTCAGGTGGAAGATGTTCCTGGAGATTGTCAGCTGACAGGAAGGACCAGGGATGGGTTAGAATGAGGGCAGTTTGAAAGATTCCATAAGAGGGTGGAAAGCTGAATCTGCCATGAGGGAATGGAGGCAGAGAGGGACAGGTCCCTGAAGTTGGTCCACTACAGTGCTGGGGATGAGAATGGGGAACTGGAAATGAAAAATATGAAGGAGAATGGAAATTGACAGCCAAATCTTAAGTTCCATATGGCCTCTGTGTTCCCAGGTAGGGATTGCCTCTGGGTAATGACTGACATATGGGATTGGGAGTGGGAGGAAGGCTGTGTCCCTGGATCTTGAGAGTCCCTAGGGAACAGAAGTAGAGAGGAAAAACAGACCTCTGTAAGTGGTCTGATTCAGGGCTGGAGATGAGGCTGGGGAATTGAAAATGTAGAACAGAAAGGATGGTGAAAATCAATTACTTGGTTCCTAGGGTGGCATACCCAGCAGGTTTTATGTGTACAATGTCTCTGGGTATTGGCAGCTATAAAAAAGTGATGGTATGAGCAGTGTTCCTGAGGAATGGGGGCGAAGAAGGAGAGGCCTGAGAAGGTGGTCTGCTATAAGGCTGTAGATAAACCTGGGGAACTGGAATTAGAGGACAGGAGGGAGAATTAAGATCACCTACCTACACTATATATAGAGGCCATAAAATGGTGGCACACATGCCTTTAATCCTATCACTTGGGAGGCAGAGATCCATCCAGATCTCTGTGAGTTCAAGGCCACATTGGAAACAGCCAGGCATGGTGACTCATGCCTTTAATCCCAAGAAGTGAACCTTTAATCCCAGGAAGTGATGGCAGAAATCAGAAAGGTATATAAGGCATGAAGACCAGGAACTAGAAGCATTTGCCTGGTTAAGCTTTCAGGCTTTTGAGCAGCAGTTCAGCTGAGATTCATTCTGGATGAGGACTCAGAGGCATCCAGTCTGAGGAACCAGGATCAGCTGAGCAATTGACAAGGTGAGGTGGCTGTGAATTGTTCTTCTTCTCTGATCTTCCAACATTCACCCCAATACCTGGCTTCGGGTTTGTTTTTATTAATAAGACCTTCTAAGATTCATGCTACAACCTACTCTTATGACCTGCTCCACAAAGTGAACCTAATTTTTGCCACAATTAATGGAGCTGAAGCCCAGCAGGTCATAGAACCTAGGAGAGAACCTACTACCATTATTTGGTTAAATAGACATATCGTTCAACTGACTCATAATGACTCAACCATTGGACCCATTGATTAGTTAATCAGTCATTCTTCATCAGAGAAGTTTCCTTTGAAGTAGATGGTAATTAACACAGAGACCCCACACTGTTCAGTATGCAGAGGATGAAAATGTTGGTTGCTCATCCTTAAATGTGACATCTATATCACATTTATTTGTCCAAAGGCTCAAGAATCATTTCAAAAGAAGGGTTGAAAGATCATAACAACCAGAGGTATTTGATTACAACATTTTCTGGACACAGAAGTCCAATTGCACACATAAAGTGAAAGTAGCTGTGGTTACATGCACAAGACCTGTATCAGATGAAGCTAGAAAAAATCCTAACATAGAGGAGGGAAATGGTCATGAAGTCCTACTCCTAGATAAGGAGCTATGTGGAATTCATGACTGCTAGGAGAGGGAGAAAGTAGTCTCTTTTGTTTTTTTTTTCTTTGATTTAGGAATGAGGTCCCCAAGAGGCTGCCTATGCTCCAGTATCATGTATACACTGGAAGCACCAACTGAACCTGATATTTTAAAACTAAAGGACATGTAAAATCTGGGAAGAATACTTGTAGCTGAAAGTTTTTCTGTATCCTACCTGGCCTACAGTCAGGACAAATCTCTCTCATTCATGGGTCCTGCAGCAGCGTGGACCCAACTAAACACACACAGGCTAATACTATTTTTAAACTATTTCCATGGCTGGCTTCTTGTTATCTAGTTCTTATATCTTGAATTAATGCATTTCTATAAATCAATACTTTGACATGTGGCTTGTGGCTTACCGGTGCCTTTACATCTTGCTTCTTCTGGCTGTGGCTAGCAGAGTCTCCCTAGCAGAGTCTCCCCCGCTCTGTCTTCTTCCTTTCTCTCTCCTCTCTCTCTCTCTCTCTCTCTCTCTCTCTCTCTCTCTCTCTCTCTCTCTCTTTCTCTTTAGAATGTCCCACCTAACCTCATTCTTCCTCATCATTGGCCAAAGAGCTTTATTTATCAACCAATCAGAGCAACATATTTTCACAGCATACAGAATGACATCACTCATCAAATACTGGTGGTGTCGATATCTGCCAAGTGCAATTCAACGTGTACGCAACTGTGATCGAAATCTGGTTTTGATAAAATTATTTTTTTTTATTGTAGGATATAATGTTTTGTTCTAAATATAGCTGTGCAAATACTGGTGGTGAAGATGAGTGAGGAAGTGGAGAGAAGGGGGTTGTACTTGTTCAAAACATATTATATGCATGTGTGATGGTTTCAATGAGAAGACCCCCATAGGTGCATAAATTTTCATAGTTGGTCCCCAGTTCGGTAGAACTGTTTAGGAAGGATTAGGGGGTGTGGCTTTGTAGGAGGACATGTGTTACTGGAGGAAGGGTTAGAGATTTCAAAAGGCATGTGTGATTCCTTATATTCTTTCTCTGCCTCATGGTTGTGGATCAATATGTGAATTTTCAGATGTTCCTTTTCCAAGCCATCATTAACTCTAATTCTCTGAAATTTGTAAGGCAAATTAAATGCTTTCTTTTATATTGCCCTGGTCATGGTATTTTGTCAAAGTAATAAAAAAACTAAGACAGCATATATGAAATTCTCAATAATTAAAAAAAGGAAAAAATAGAATTTAGCTAAACAGAAGAAGTTTTGAAATTGTGATCAGATTGTGCTTTATATTCACCATTATTCAAAATAATGGACATCTCTTGACCGCAAGATATCCTTCTCCATTTTGATGGTGTGTGTGTGCGTGTGTGCGTGCGTGTGCGTGTGTGTGTGTGTGTGTGTGTGTGTGTGTGTGTGTGTTCTTGCAGCCACCAGAAGTCAATATCAGGTGTCAATATTCAGGAGCAGTCCATATTATTTCTTGCAGTAGGTCTACTCACTGAGACCTGAATCTTGTTAGTTAGAACAAAAGGTGGGCACACAAACCCCAGGAATCTGCCTGAATCCTGTTTTCCAGTGTGATGAAATTACAATTATATTTCATCATGACCAGATTTTCTTTAATTTGAGTTTTGGAAATAAAAGTCATATTCCCATGATTGTGTGGCAATAATTCTACCAGCTGAACTATCTTTCCAGGTTCAACAAAGTATTTTGACCCTTCTTTCATGTATTCTGCCACAAGTGAGATTAGTAAACATTGGGTTGAAGATTATCACTCTGATTTTGAAGATTTAACTATTTAGACATTTATCTTCTTATAGCTCCTCCTCCTTTGATCATTCCTCTTTTCACAGACTCAAATGTCCAGTACACTAGGTGATATTATCTATATTCAATGTATGTTAGGAATAAGTAGGTGATATGTTTTCTTATGCCCTTTTAATAATTCTAGATGAGGCTATTTAGGTGCATAGCCAAATATTTACATGAAGAAAAGTTAGATGCTGTGCAATATAATGGACAAGAACATATCTTTTTAACAAGAGAACTTACCATAGGTTATTGTTAGGGCTAGGTTGCTATCCACAACCTGATTGTGAGGCCATATTGCTGAAGACAGCACTTACTTATGTTGTCAAACAGAGAAGTTGAGCTGATGCCTAACTAGAAGTTTCGCCCCTATTCACTGGAGTTCATGGTGATGAAAGGTATTCAGCATGCTACTGGAGGTGAGAGGTAATCATCAGTTTCACCCAGCTGAGTGCTTTGAGATGTCTTCCAATCCCAGTTACAGTGACCAAGATAAATAAAACAAATGACACCACATGCTGGTGGAGATGCTGGGGAAGAGAATACTTATTGCTTGCTGGCTGGAGTACAAACTGGTATATCCACTATGGAAATCAGTGTGGAGGTTCCTCAAAAAGCTGATGATCATTCTATCTCAAGATCTAGCTATACCCCTCTTGGGTTCCCAAAGGACTCTAGATCTTACTACAAAGGTATTTGATCATCCATGTTTACTGTTGCCCTATTCATAATAGCAAGAAATTAGAAATAGCCTAGAAGTCCAAAAACTGATAAATGACTAATGAAATTGTAATACATTTACACAATAGAATTTTATTCAGGTATTAAGAAAAATGAAATGTTTTTTTTCTTTCCTCTGTTGTTCTCTACCCTCCCATGTCTCCTTCCTTTGTTCTTGTTATCTTTATTCCAAAGAAAGACACTGCATACATCATAAACCAACCCTCCTTCTCAGACCATCTGGAACAGGAATCCAGCTTTGCCCTCACTTAGTGCTAGCAAGTGCATCTGCTTAAGTAACTGGACTGAGCATTGTTTACAGTTCTCTCTTCTTTTTTCCTGGGGCTGGGGAGAGGGGAGGTAGACAGCAGGATAGCTTCTGGGCTACTTCAACTCATTCCTGTGTGCTCCCACTCCCTCCTGGTTTTCCAGCTGGGGAGCCAGTAGTTAGAAAAATGAAATGTTAAGGTAAGTGGAATGAGCTAAAAAGCAATCATCCTGAGTGACATAACCCATAGCAAGAAAGAAAAAATAAATTCCAAGTTTCTTTATATGTGGATGATAGTTTTTAAGCTTTAGATATGTGTGCTTTGTAGAATGAAAACAAACACAGATATTTTGTGGCTAGCAAGGGCCCAGAAAGGAGGAGGGGATCTTCCAAGGTAGTGAGAAAAAGAGTATAGTGTTATAAAGAGATAAAAAGGAAAGTAGGAGTATTGAATGGTGAAGTTAATGGAAAGACAATATGAAGGAGAGAATATAGAGAGTGATAGCTAACATAAAGGCATTGTGAAAAGTCATAAGCCATGTATATACCTACTACTGTAGAAGCTTAGTGTGTGTGTGTGTGTGTGTGTGTGTGTGTGTGTCTTAGTTAGGGTTATTATTGCTATAATAAAACACCATGGCCAAAGCAGCTTGGAGAGGAACAGTTTTATTTGGCTTGCATTTCCACATTAAAGGAAAGCAAGACAAGAACTCAAGCAGAGCAGGAACTTGAAGGCAGCAGCTGACGCAGAGGCTATGGAAGGGTGTTGCTTACTGGCTTGCTCTCCATGGCTTGCTCAGCCTATTTTCCTACAGAATCCAGGACCACTAGCCTGGGGCTTGTACTCCCTCAATGCTCTAGGCCCTCTCCCATCCATCATTAATTGAGAAAATTCTCTATAGGCTTGCCTACAGCCTGATCTTAATTGAGGCTCTCTCCTCTCTGCTGACTCTAGCTTGCATCAAGTGGATATAACTTGCAAAACTGACCTCTTTTAAAGAAGGAGTCACTTTTACCTAAGAGTATAGTCTCTGATAAGTTGACCATGCTCCAGGGAAGGTCACACATCAAGTAATAATTTTACAGAAAAAAATTAGTCTGGATGAGTTTTTTTTTAAAAGGACACAAAGTTGGATGGATAGGGAAGATAGGGTAGATCCTGAAAAAAATTGTTGAGAGAGATTGAATATGATCAATACAAATGTAAAAAATTCAAATATCTATATTATTATTTTGAGAAAAGACAAAAATAATGCTGGCATAAGTGTAGAGAAAAGGATTTTTTGACATGGATGTAAATTACTACAGCAATTGTGTAAAATAGAATTGAAGTTGTAAAAAAAATCCCTAAAGTTAAAATGCATCTATGATATGCAAAAGAATGAAATCCATCATATCAATGAGGTACTATCACTCAAATATTTATTGTAAACCATTCATAGTAGCTATCATGTAGAATTAACCAAGGTGTCAATCAACAGATTGATAAAGAAATTATTGTACATAATATGTGAGGGAGTACTGCTATTCAGCCAGAAAAAGAATGAAATCCTGTCATTTGCAACATGTATAGAGCTGAAAGCTATTAAGTGAAATGATTCAGGCACAAAAATGACAGAATCACTTGATCTTATTTATTTTATTTAGCTTAAAAACATTGATGACATAGAAGAGAGGATATTATTTAGTTGTTAGAGTTCAGGAAATAGAGAGAGTAGGAGAGAACAAAAAACGGATAATGAGTATTAAAATATAGTTACATGCTGTGGAATGTTTTTCTATATGATGTGAATGTGTGTTGCTCTGATTGGTTGATAAATAAAGCTGTTTTGCCAATGGTGAGGCAGAATAAGGTTAGGCAGGACATTCCAACTAGAGAGAGAGGAAGGAGAAAGAAAGAACTGAGGAGACACTGCTAGCCTCTGCCATGAAAAGCAAGATGTAAAGTGCAGGTAAGCTACAAGCCATGTGGCAAAGTATAGATCTATAGAAATGGGTTAATTTAAGATGTAAGAACTAGCAAGCCAGAAGCCTCAGCCATTAGGCCATATAGTTGGAAAATAATATTGGCCTCTGTGTGTTTATTTGGGTCTGAGCAGCTGTGGGCCTGGGGCGGATCACAGAAAAACTTCAGCTACAGTTACATGGGAGAAAAATAATTCTATCATTCTATGTCACAACATGTTAAAGACTGTCTACAACAATCTGTGATTCATCTTATAGTAACAAGAACAAAAATAATCCAAACCTCCAAAATACCTCCCGACATATTCATTGACTCTCATTTGGTGCTAACTAGTCTCATCTCCCTCCTAGTAGCCCATTTTGCCCTCTTGCTCCAGTGAAGCAGAGTTCCACACCAAGCATATTGGAATTAGCCTTCCTGGCAGGCAGAATAGGCCAAGCAAATGGCAGCAATTTGATAGGAGGCAAAGGATTTTAGAGAAAGAAGTTGTTGAAAGGAGATTATGGCTATTACTGTCATAAAGTAGGGGAGTTTATGAGAGAAAAGGTGCTAATCTCAAGCACAGCTGGTGTTTGGTGCCTACAGATGGAGATATTGCTCTGACTGGAGAGTTACCACTGTAAAGGCTAGAATCCATATTGAGGGTTAGGTTTTGAATGAATGATAGCAAAAAACAAACAAATCAAAACAAAACCAAACAACAACAACAAAACCTAACAATTCTGGCATCTCCAATCCTCTGGAGATCATGTCCATATATATTAAAATAAATAAGGCTTTATTTGGTATTTGTGAGGCCAATTGTTAAATACAATTTAGAGTTAGTTCTCTACTATGGTTACTATTTACTGATGTGTTAGTTAGTTACTTTTATGTTTCTGTGATTAAAATACAGAAGCAACCTAAGCTAGAAAGTTTATTTTGGCATATGATTCCAGAGAAAGAGTCCATAATCCAAAATTCTTAGCACAGGTGTGGAATGCAGTCATAGTCTTTGCCAAAATATCACAAAAATGGTCCATATTCCAGTTTCTGTTAAAGTACTTGCTTTCCTCTAAAACCTCTTGAGCTGGAGCTCCATTATCTATATTACTCCTAGAACTAATATAATTCAAGTTCACACTAAAAATACCAGTTAAGCTCTGTGCCATAACCTTCACAGCTATGGAATGACCTAACTGGAGCATCAGGTGGATGGCAAAATGACAATAATACATACAGAAAACCTGGGGCCAGGTAAGCCATTCACTCTGATGAAGAAGCACCAACAACAGAACCTGGCAACTTAGATCATTAATTATACAAAGCAAAAATTAGAAAGGATGCAAATTAGCTAATCTCTTAGGAGATCATACTAGATCAGTCTTAGGTGGCAGTCATGGGGAGAAGGAAGCATATACTGGTTTTGACCCTTTCAGCATATACTGGTTTTGCCTAAAAGTCAACATTTAACCTTCATTAACATCCGTATTTGACCAAGGGACAGCTTTGCCATTTCCATGGATCAAAGGCATTGGTGTCCTCAACACAGCCATAATCATATTAATCATACACGTTTACTCAGGGTTCCATCTGCTACTCGCATCCATGCTTTGAACATTTAACCTCTTTTTAGTCCAAAATTACAAAGCCTTCAATGTTCTTCAAAACAGAGCAAAGCAAACAGCAAAACATGTGTTGAGATTCTTTGCAGAATCAATTAGACATTTCCTGTTACCAACTCCTATATAGGTTACTTTTGTTATGGTCAAATGACATTGGAAAACACAAACTAAATGAGGAGGAAAGTTATTTTCACTTAGAATTCCAGAAGGAGTGCCTATGATGCTTGGAAATTCATGGCATAATTTGGCAGGAACGGGGAACTGAGAGGTCACATCTCAACCATATGCAGAAAGCAGAGAAAGTAAACTACAATAGAGATGAGGTTATAAATTCTTAGAGCCCATCCTCATAAAAGAATACATGAGATGATTTGGAGCATTACTCATTCAAATTACCACAATGACCTTATAAGAGAAACCAAGCCTGGGTAGAAAACTAATATGGAAACATGCCTCTAATTAATATATTGAAGTGTATAGATGCATAGGAAATAAACTAATTAAGTATTATTGGTAATAGAGAGGTTTCTAGATATGTTTACTCAGCATGTTTGCTCTTAAGTCATTGACACTTAGGATCTTACTTACAGTATAAAAGAGCACCATTATCTCAGTAACTTGATGAAGCTACAACTGAACTAATAGAATCAGTGTTTTGACTACAAATCGAATTTGTATTGCTGGTTCTAAATCAGCTGTACTGCCTCTCCTCTATAACATATTTGATATAGGAAAATTTTAAAAGTTAGAATGTGAAAAAAAATCTCCAAAATGTGTTTGTCAAAACCATAGTATAATTGTGGTCTTATAAAATGGGTACTATCCATTTCTTATATTCTGGGTCTACTATGTTTGTAATTTTCAGCAATTCCATTTAGTTCAGAAAGTTTAATACATTGCATTCTTCATTATACAAGGTTAAAATTTTGTAAAATTTATTTGTGTGTGAGTGTTTTGCCTAGATTTATGTCTGTATATCTTTTTCATGACTATGCCCACAGAGTCCAGAAAATGACATGGAATCTCCTGTAATTGGAGTAAAAGATGATTGTGATCCGCTATGTGTGTGCTGAGAGCCAAATGTAGGTCCTCTGGAAGAGCAGATAATACTCTTAACCACTTTGTCATATCATCAATACCCATTATACATAGTTTTTTTTTATTTAAAAGATTTTTTTATTTTACATACCAACCACAGTTCCCTCTCCCTCCCCTCATCCCACTTTCCCCATGGCCCCATCTGCTCTCTGAGAGGTTAAGGCCTCCATTGGGGAGTGAAAAATGTCTGGCATATCAAGTTGAGGCAGGACCAAGCCCCTTCCCACTGTATCAAGGCTGAGCAAGGTATCCCTCCACAGGGAATGGGCTCCAAAGAGCCAGTACATTCACTAGGAATAAATCCTGATCCCACTGCCAGGGGCCCCCAAAACTGCCCAAGCCACACAGCTGTCACCCACATTCAGAGGGCCGAGTTCAGTCTCATGCAGGTTCCCCAGTTCAGAGTCCATGAGCTCCCTCTAGCTTGAGTCAGCTGTCTCTGTGGGTTTCCCCATCATGATCTTGACTCTAGGATTTCGGCTCAGTGCTTGGCTGTGGATCTCTGCATCTACTTCCATCAGTTACTGGATGGAGGTTCTATGATTACAGTTAGGGTAGTCATCAACCTGATTACAGGGGAAGGGCAGTTCAGGCACCCTCTCCACTATTGCTAGTAGTCTTAGCTGGGTTCATCCTTGTGGATTTCTCAATTGAAGAAGATATCAGAAAATGGAAAGATCTCCCATACTCTTGGATAGGTAGGTTCAACAAAGTAAAAATGGCAATATTATCAAAAGCAATCTACAGATTCAATGAAATCTTCATCAAAATCCCAACACGATTCTTCACAGACCTCAAAAGAACAATATTAACTTCATACGGAAAAATTAAAAAATAAAAGGATAGCTAAAATAATCCCATACAATAAAGTAACTTTTGGAGGCATCACAATCCCTGACCTCAAACTCCACAATAGGGCTATAGTAATAAAAACAGATTGGAATTGGTATAAAAATAGACACGTGGGTCAGTGGAATTGAATTGAGGAACATGACATTAATTCACATACTTATGAACACCTGATTTTTGACAAAGAAACCAAAATCATACAATGGAAAAAGAAAGCATCTTTAACAAATGGTGCTGGCATAACTGAATGTGGACATGTAGAAGAATGCAAATAAATCCATATCTATCACCCCAAACAAAGCTCAAGTCCAAGTAAATCAAAGACCTCCACATAATTCCAGCTATACTGAAGATGATAGAAGAGAAAATGGGAAGTAACATTGAACGCATTGGCATAGGAGACCACTTCCTGAATATAACACCAGCAGCACAGACACTGAGAGCAACAATTAATAAATGAGACCTCCTGAAACTGAGAAACTTCTGTAAGGCAAAGGATACCGTAAATAAGACAAAATAGCAGCCTACAGAATGGGAAAAAAATCTTCACCAACCCCATATCTGACTGAGGGATGATATCAGGGGCCTTATAAAGAGCCTGCTCCAAGGTCACCAACAGGATAATGCAAGAAAATCCACGAAGATGGCGAAGGCTTAGGAAACATTCTTATCTATCTGAGGACTAGACTTTTTCTCTCTGAGGGTAATTAAAAATAAGTTTCTATCTATCTGACTGGTAAAATAAGAACACACATGTGCTTTCTGATATTAACTTTCTCTTTTAGTTCATCTTAAAAATGGTCTCTGACTCTTTCTGTCTCCACACAGCTACATATCTCCACACTGCTGCATACAGCTACATGTCATTACATACGTACATCTTCTCACATGGCTACACATCTTTCTTTTACATATATTTCTCTTCTATATCTCTTTTCTATACAGCTTCATCTCCTTGTCTCCACACAATTACAAATCTCTCTGGCACAGTTACATCTACACATTACTTCTCTCTACTCTGTTACATCCCTTCATGTGCTATCATGTCATTTATTCACTCTTTATTTACTCATTCTCTCATTCATTCACTTTCTCCCCTTATTCTCACAGTGCTTCTTCTTCTTTGCCCAACTTTGGACAATTATATGTTACATTTTCTCTCTGCTGATTCAGCACATCCCTCACTTAGCACGCACACCTACACATACTCACACACTCACTCTTACCCTCTGCCCAGCTCTTACATCATTCCTTCACATAATTCACCCTCATTCATTCTCTCACCTTCCCTAACACTTTTTCTTCCTCATATCTCACTCAGCACACATACACATACACTTCACTTCTACGTAGCTTCCTACACTATATTGGCACTGTCCTCATCTCTTACTCAGCACACACACACAAACAACACACACACACACACACACACACACACACACACACACACACACACACTTTACTCACATTCTGCAGCAGCTCTCACATAACTCTACATAGCCATCTCTCTCCATATTGTGATTGCTGCTCCACAGCCAAACTCTGGACAATAGTAAGTTATGTTTTCAAGGCCCTATCAAGTCTCAAAACACAAGATAAGTCACGGAGTTTCTCTATGTCACATTGACCCATGCACGTAGTTCTAAGTTGGTGAGGAGTCCCAGACATTGAACAATTGGCTGAACCTTGAATGGTCAGGGTACATGCATAAAGAGAGTGATTGCAAAGACTATGTCTTGATGTAAACAACCTGACGTTGATTTAGTAATAAACAACACCTGGGAATAAGTCTTTGCATATATTCTGTAGGGGCAGCTTAGTCTGTTTTGGGCTAGTTCTAAGGTCTTCACAAAATGTGTAAAAGGCCGTCTTTGGAACTGAGAATATTGTTACTTTCCTTTGTCAGTGAAGAAGAATATTCTGGTAATATTTCTGTTCTTCAGAATTATACAGCTTAAACAGAAATCCACAGCCTAAATATGTGCCCAGAGATGGAAAACACATTACCAAAGGGCTGTAGAAAGCACCCAACAACTGTTCTTTTTAGGAAGGCATAGCAGTGATACCCGAGAAAATTACCAACAGAAAACAACTGCTTTCCACAGCCAGTGACCCCACAGCTTTGCCAGTTGGCACTACCCATCAGGGAGTCATACATCTGGTGGGTTGACTTGGCAAACACTAGTTGTCACCTGCTGTATACTCCCATGTCCCTCGGCAGGCTGATCTCCAAAATTCCTTGAGTTCCAAAAGAACTCACGAAACTAGACATCAAAATACCAAATAATCCAATTAAAAATGGGGTACAGATCTAAACAGAGAATCCTGAACAGAAGAATCTCAAATGGCCAAAAGACATTTAAGGAATTGCTCAAAATCTTTATCCATCAGAGAAATGCAAATCAAAATGACTCTGAGATAGCATCTTACACCTGTCAAAATGGCTAAAATCAAAAACACTGATGACATCTTATGTTGGAGAGGATATGGAGTAAGGGGAACACTCCTCCACTGTTGGTGGGAGTGTAAACTTGTACAACCACTCTGGAAATCAGTATGGCAGTTTCTCAGAAAATTGGGAATCAATCTACCTCATGACCCAGCAATACAACTCTTGGGCATATACCCAAAGGATGAACAATCATACCACAAGGGCACTTGCTCAATTATGTTCATAACAGCATGATTCACAATAGACAGAACCTTTAAACAACCTAGATGACCCTCAACCAAAGAATGGATAAAGAAAATGTGATACATTTATACAGTGGAGTATTACTCAGCTGTTAAAAACAATGACATCATGAAATTTGCAGGGAAATGGATGGAACTAGAAAAAACCATCCTGAGTGAGGTAACCCAGACCCAGAAAGACAAACACAGTATGTACTCTCTAACATGAATTGCTAAATGGTCTTATAAATAAAAAAAAATGGAGCCAGATATGGGGGTGAAGTCTGATTACAATCCATAGCCCCAGAGAAGCTAGGTAACAAGGAGGATCCTATGAGGGACATAAGAGGGACAAACATGGATAGCCCTAGAAAGTGGGAAGAGATAAGATCTCCTGGGTAAAATTGGAGTGTGGGGGGTGAGGATGACTGTCTCTACATGGTAAATTAAGAGATGATGAACTCTTTGCAGTCAGGTAAATTCAATTCCTGGAATTCTGTATAGCATATAATATTTGCTCCAGTTAAACTATTTTGAATGCTCCAGCTGTGGCTCAGTGGTAGAGCACTTGACTAGGACATATGAGGTTATGGATTTAGCTCCATAATTGCACATTTTTATCTTAGTATGTTTTTGACAATATTCTCCAAAGAAAAAGAACAGGATACACACACACAAACACACAGACACACACACACACACAGAGGCATGTGCACACATGCACACATACTCATCACGCATGCACATGCACACATAAATATGATTTATTTTAAGGAACTAGATTACATTATTATTATGAAAAGTAGTAGTAAGTCCTAGTTTGAAAGATAGATTGACAGACTGGAAAATTCAGGCAGGAGTTAACACTGCAGTATGAACTCAGAAACTGTTGCTTAGGAAATTTCAGTTTTGGCTTTTAGGACATCATATCTACTGAATGGATGAGGCCCATACACATTTTTAGGGAAATCTTTTTTTTTTTAAAGCTGATCTTATCAAGGATTCCAAGTAATGGAGGATACAGAGCCATTTTCCAAAATCAGACAACTTCCAGTGATGAGACTGGGACACCAACCCATCCATAAAGCCTTGGACCTACAATCTATCCTGCCTGCAGGATGTATTAGGGAAATGGAGGTGCAGAACTTGTAGGAGTAACCAAGCAATGTTTGGTCCAATTTGAGGACCATACCACAAAAAGGAGCCCATGCCCAACACTGCCTGAATGACCAGGAACTAGAAGACTGATAGACTAGAGATTTAGGCAAAAACAAGTCAGCCAGGTGATGGTGGCACATGTCTTTAATCCCAGCACTTGGGAGGCAGAGGCAGGCAGATCTCTGTGAATCCAAGGCCCGCCTGGGCTTAAAAGTGAGTTCCAGGAAAGGTACAAAGCTACACAGAGAAACCCTGTCTCAAAAACACAAATAAAAAAAAGTCAATAAAAAATTATTCTTTTTTTTTAATCCTAAAATGTGCTTTATTCAGAAAGATGCTAATCTGAGAAGATGGTGGATTGATGAACTAAACATTTAATTTCTGGAGAAATGGCTCAGTGGTTAAGAGCACTGACTGCTCTTCCAGAGGACCCGAGTTCAAGTCCCAGCACCCACATGGCAGCTCACAACTGTCTGTAATACCAGGGGACCTGATATCCATGGCAAAACACCAACATACATAAAATAAAAATAAATTAAAAAAATTAATTTCTATATTTGCCACCAGATAAACTCAGTCTTGCAGCTTTGATCAAGCAATCAGGCACTTTTTAAAGACATGTATTGTCAGTTTCTCTCCTGGTCATATTTTGTACTTTCCCCTCATTTTGTGAGGTTTAAGTTCAGGAAATTCTTGAAATATCAAGTCAAGGTGAGTATCTGATGCCATCAAAAAATCTTGTGTTTTTTCTGGGTAACCATGGCTGATCAGAACAATCCAGCCATTCACATTATACTGATATTAATGACATGTACATGGGGCTAGATAGAAGATTCAGAGGATATGAACCCAAGCTTCTCTTTCACAGGATCTGGCTTTGATTCCCATTACCTGTTGTAGCCCACTAAGTTTTCTCGTGGCTGTACTCAGCAGGACTGCATAAGAGGTTGATTGGATCATGGGCCTGGGTACCAGGTGACTGTAACTAGCAAGGGGGGAGGTCTTTTGCTCCACCCCTTGGCATTGTTATAAATGCCTTTGGATTAAAGTTCTGGGCCAGTGTATAAGGATCCAGGCCCACCTGAGTCTATCCTGTATTTTCTCTTCGTTTCTCCCCTCTCTATTTCTAACTAAGTCTCTTATCTCTCATTCCTCAAGAGTTCCTGGGGTAAATAGTGGCGGGGGTTGGTCTCCCACAGTCATCTACAAGACAGCTCACAACTGCCTTTACCTCCAGTTATGGGGGATCTGACACCCTCTTCTAACCTCCACTGGTACCTGGCATGCATGTATTGTACACACTGACAAAACATTCATACATCTAAACTATATTAATTTTAATTAAAATGCTGTATACATGAAGAATGTCCTTTTTGCAATATGGAGTCACACAGATTATATATACTTTACACCATTTGTTGACCTATTGCCCAGGGAAGCCACAGTACATCAGACCTCTTGGTCCTGGAATTACAGGCAATTCTAAAGTATCTGATATGGGTGTTAGGAACAAAATTTGGGTCCACAACAGGAGCAGTACTTCTGTCAAGTTTTTAAGCTCTCAAATATTTTATTATAATGATTAGAGGATAAGAGTCTCCATTATTTCTTTTGTCTTTTACCATTTTTAGGTAATGAAACTCCCTGCTACATGGTCATGGAAGTATTCAACTGATTTCTATGCTTTTGTGAATGGACTCTGCATATTTCTTCCTATTGTCTTTCTTAACACAGTTCTCTTGATGTAAATAAAGACAATGAAAAGTTTTGTTGAGTAGAGATGAGTCCAGATTATATTAGAAAAAGTTCTATTACATGATATATGGTTTCTTGTTTTGTTTTGTTTGTTATTGTTGTTGTTTGAGACAGGATCTCTCTATACAGCCATGGCTGTCCTGGACATCACTATGTGGACTAGACCACATCTGTCTCCCAAGGGCTGAGATTACAGGGGTGCTCCAACATTCTCAGCTGAGATATGTTTTTTTCCAACATAATATTTTTATTGATTATTTGGGAGTTTTACATAATGCACCCCAGTCACATTCATGTCCCAGTCTTCCCAGTTTCACTTTTCCCCTCCCTTGTGACCCTCTCAAAGAAAAGTAGAATAAAAGAAATAAAAAGAAAAAGAAAAAATACCAAGTTCCATTTGTGTTGCCCATTACCCATATGGTAGCATGGTCAAATTCTCAGTGGCCAGCCCCTTAAAGAAAACTGAGTCCTTCCTCATCCCCACCCCTTCCAGATGCTATCAACTGTGAAGAGCTACACTTTAGGTTCCCTATCACAATTTTTAAGAATTCTCTTCAATGGCTACCTGTGTAGACTGTTTATTTGGGTGAGGGGAAAGGGGTCATCACAGAAGCCTTCAATGTCTCTCATTCTCAGCTGTGAGTCTGCTGTCATCAATGTCACTGCAAAAGAAGCTTCTTTTCCCTTCACAGTCAGTGACAGCATGGACCATGAACCTCCACATGGTTTCTGGAGACAGTGAGGGTCATGGACATCCACATGGCCTCTGGCATTAGCATGGATCACAGACCTCCCCAGAAGCAGTATAGACCATGGACATCAATGAGGCCCTCAGTTCTAGTATAGGCCACAGATACCAACATGAATTCAGGTGGCAGCACAGATCATGAATATCTATATGACCTTCTGTGATAACACAGACATGAACTTCTACATGGGCTCTATTGGCAGCATGGACTACAAACCTCAAAATGGTCACTGGTGGCAGCACAAACCACAGATATCAACATGGTGTTTGGTTGTAATGTGGACCAGGGAGCTCAACATGACCTTTAGAGGAAGCCCAGACCATCCCAGCAACTGGGAGGCAGAGGCAGGCAGATCTCTGAGTTTGAGGCCAGCCTGGTCTACAGAGTGAGTTCCAGGCCCGCTAGGGTTACATACAGAAACCTGTCTCAAAAAAAAAAAAAAAAAGAAAGAAAGAAAGAAAAAAGAAAAAAAATAAAACAGGAAAAAATTTTTTAGGCAATTCTACTAAAAATAAAATGATTTTTAATGATATTATGCTATACTCATAGATTGGTGCCTAGCTCAATTATAATAGGAAAGGCTTCCTCTGGCTGATGATGGCAGCAGATGTAGAGACCTACAGCCAAACATTAGGTGGAGAGTGAGTCCAAATTGAAGTTATCCATTGGGTCCCTCTTCTTGGAGCTAGGGAACCCTGTGTAAGAGGTATAGGAAGAACTGTAGGAGCCAGAAATGTCCAGGACACCAGGAGAACATGGCCCATGAAATCAACTAAGCAAGGTTCATAGAGGCTCATAGAGACTGGCGTGGCAATCACAGAGCCTGCACAGGTCTGTTGTAGGCCCCCTGCATACATGCTTGTGGTAGTTTATCTTGGGATGTTTGTGCAACTACTAACAGTGGGATTGAGGGTATCTCTGACTTTTTTACCTGCTCTTGGGACCCTTTTCATACTACTGGGTTGCCTTACCCACCACTGATATGAGGGGATGTGCCTAGTCTTATTGTGACTTGCTATACACTGTTAGGTTGATATCCCTGGTGCTCCTGCTCTCTTCTGAAGGGATGGAGGAGGAGTGGATCTGGGGGAGAAGGGAGGTTAGAGAGAACTGGAAGGAGTAGAAGAAGGGGACATTACAGTTGGAAGGTTTGAGAGAAAAATTTTAAAAAAGAATCTATCCATTTATTTATTCAATTGTTCATTTATGAATGAGTGTTTTCTGTGCAGATACATAAATGTAGCATTTATGTGCCTGGTGCCCACAAAAATCAAAAAAGTTACATCCCCCAGAACCAGAGTTATAGATGGCTGTGTGAAGTCCTGTGGGTATTGTGAATCAAACCTAGGTCTTTGCAAGAGAAGCAAGTGCTTTTAACTGCATAGTAATCTCTTCAGCCCCCAAAAGCAATCTTTCCAAAATCAAATGACTATAGACAAATCAACAAAATATCTTTATTGGTAACACATAGTTTAGCATTGGATTAAATGCCTAAGAATATTTACACATAAAATGATCAAGATGATAGAATTAAGTAAGTGGAGGTACTGGGATTTGAAGCCATGTCTTTTTCATTCTAGAGTCTATCCCCTTTTCTATATATTACAAGAAGATATGGCCTATGAGAAATATTACTAACAATCTCATTCAATGTTATCATGCTATATGTGTAAATATTGAGTGTAGCTAGAGTATTCCTGCCTTGCCCACAGTCAGGACAACTCTTTGTCACCCGCCAGTCCCACAGCTGCTCAGACCCAACCAAGTAAACACAGAGACTTATATTGCTTACAAACTGTATGGCCGTGGCAGGCTTCTTGCTAACTGTTCTTATATCTTAAATTAATCCATTTCCATAAATCTATACCTTGCCATGTGGCTGGTGGCTTACCAGTGTCTTCACATGCTTCTTATCATGGCAGCAGCTGGCAGTGTCTCTCTGCCTCAGCCTTCTGCTTCCCAGACTTCTCCTGTCTCCTTGTCCCACCTACTTCCTGCCTGGCCACTGGCCAATCAGTGTTTTATTTATTGACCAATCAGAGCAATTTGACATACAGACCATCCCACAGCAATTGAGTGTAGTTTAGATGAGGAAACAGTAAGTCACAAGCTCAAATTAAAACTATGGTTCCCAGTTTTCCTACTGTGGTGCCTAGAACTTTTTTATAAGTGTATGTATATACATGTGCAAGTATGCATACATGTGCATGTGTATGTGTGTGCACGTGTGTGCATGTGTGTGCATGTGTGTGTGTGCATGTGTGTGTGGAGGGATGAGAGACAACCTCTTTGATTGTTTCACAAGTACTGCATACCTTGTTATTGTGAGACAATGTTTCCCACGAGAACAAAATTGTTCCTGACTTTACTAGGCTGGCTGGCTAGTGAATGTCAGGGATCTACCAGTCTTTACTTCATCAATACTGGGATTATAAGTGAGCAGCATATGTAGCTGAAGTTTTCCTGTGCTCACCCAGATCCTGCAGCCACTCAGACACAAGTAAACACACAGAGACTTATATTACTTATAAACTGTATGGCCATGGCAGGCTTCTTGCTATATAGTTCTTATGCCTTAAATTAACCCATTTCTATAAATCTATACCTTGCCACATGGCTCGTGGCTTACCAGTATCTTTACATCTTGCTTCTCATGGTGGTGGCTGGCAGAGTCTCTTCACTCAGCCTTCCTGTTCCCAGAATTCTCCTCTCTATTTGTCCTGCCTATACTTCCTGCCTGGCTACTGGTCAATCATCACTTTATTTATTAACCAATCAGAGCAACACATTCACAGCATACAGAGCGATATCCACAGAAAGCACATAATCAATTTTTTAAATGTGGACTCTGAGGATTGAACTCAGGTTTTCATGACTGTTCAAAAAGCACTTTACTGACCTCTCTCTCTCCAATCCCTGAAACTTTGAATTTTAAAGGGTGTGTTCAAAATCCTTATTGTTAGGATCTAGTACTAGGCAAGGCACTGGGCAGTTCAACATACAGAAAGAAGTATGTGTGCTAAGAGTGATTCATGCCATAATTTGTAAAAACACTCCTGAGATTGCTGATCACATTGCTCTTTAGGTCCCCCTCATTTTTCCTATCTTGGACACATTAAACCTCACCTGACTCACCCAGGATCCTATACCAAATGCACTGCTAGGTAAGGGCCCTTCTTTTCTCCTTCAGAACCCCCAAATCTGCCTATCTTGAATGATTTCCTGAAGCTCACTATGACAGATTAGGCCCTTCTTAGGCAAATTAGGATAAAGAAAAAAAGAAACACCACACAATAAACAAAAAGGAAAATATTAAAACACGTCTTCCATTAATAACTTTAAGTATTAATGTCCTCAGTTCTTCCAGTCAAAAGACATATGGTAGCTGACTCTATTAGAAGACAAGATCCAAATTTGTTGTCCACAAGAATCACACCGTATCTTCAAGGATAGACAGTATCTTAGAGTAAAAGCATAAATAAAAGTATCCTAAACAAATGAGATAAGTAGAGAAACATAGACATGAAACCTAAACTAACCAGAAGATAGTTACTTCATTCTTATCAGTGAACAAGCCATAAAGAGAATCTAAAGTTATATGTTCCAATCTCAGGAACCTGGAGGCAGGAGCTGATACAGAGGCCATGGAAATGTGCTGCTTATTTACTTGCTTCCCATGACTTACCCTGTCTACTTTATTACAGAACTCAGAACCAGCAGTCCAGGGAAGGTACTACTCACAACATACTGATATCTCCCACATCAATTACTAATTAAGAAAATGACCTATAGTACTGCCTAGACTACAGTCTTATAAAGTCAATTCCTCAATTAAGGTTCCCTCTCAGATGACTCTAGTTTGTGTCAAGTTGTCACAAAACTTGGAAGCATACATAGTAATTGTGGTTAACTTCAGTGTCCCACTTTCACCAATAGATATCTCATTCAGAAAAACAAAAAAACAAAAAACAAAAAACAAACAAATGTAGCACAAATCTTAAAAGGTCTTCTTAATAAAACAAACCTGGAGCCAGGTATTGGGGTGAACGCTGGAAGATCAGAGAAGCAGAACAAGCCACAGCCAACCTCACTTTGCCAATTCCTCAGCTGATCTTGTTTCCTCAAACTAGAAGCCTCTGAGTCCTCATCTGAATGGATCTCTGCTGAACTGCTGCTAAAAGCCTAAAAGCTTAACCAGGCTTTATTTCCTGGTCCTCATGCCTTATATGCCTTTCTGCTTCCTGTCATCACTTTCTGGGATTAAAGGCGTGTGTCACCATGCCTGGCTCTTTCCAGTGTGGCTTTGAACTTACAGAGATCCGGATGGATCTCTGCCTCCAGAATGCTAGGATTAAAGGTGTGTGTGCCATCATTTTCTGGCCTCTATGTCTATCTAGTGGCTGTTCTGTTCTCTGACCCCAAATAAGTTTATTAGTGTTCACAATATATTTGGGAACACAATATTACCACAACCAAAGGAAAAACAAATACATAAACACCAGAGTTAAATGACACCACAGAGCAAATGGACCCAACAGATAGCTACAGAACAGTTCACATGAACATTAAAGAATGTACAAACTTCTCAGTAGACCATGAAACTATTTTGGTGAAAAAACACATATGGAGACACAAACGAAATCTCAACAACCAATGCAGCATGGTCAGCCTTGAAACCATTTAAAACTAAAAGAGACTCATCAGGTTGTATTTGTATGTATTTGTACAGGTATACACACACACACACACACACACACACACACACACACACACACACACACACACACATGTATCCAGTTGAGAGTGGAGGGACATGGAAGAATCAAGGGAAATTAGATTGGTAGATTGGAGGAGATGAATGGAAGAAAAGGGGGAGTGATATAATTATATTTCAATTAAATACATTAAAATATCTCAAGAAATATAGGAAAATTAAAAGAACTATGAATTTTCAGATGTGTGAATTTCCTTTTGAGTGCCTCGAGGGGTCAATTAATTAGTAAGTAACTATAGGTAGGAGAGGAGTTTAAGTAAGGGGAGATAAAACAGTGGTATAAAGAATAAAAGATAATAATTGAAGTAAAGAAAGATTAAATTGGTAAATTGGGGTAAGGGATGGAAGGACAGGGTAGAGGAGGGAATACGAAAAGAAACAGCATACAAAAACTTTCAAAATGTCATATGGAAACCTATTGCTGTAGAAGCTTCTGAAAAACATACCTATCCATTTATATATGTATAAATTAAGTAGAGTTACTCTATAACAAAGTGTCAAAGTCACTAATAGACACCACAACCTAACAAATCATACTTCTAGTACCAGAAATTAATTATCTCTTTTTTAAATAATTGGCCAGTTAGGTCCCTTAAACCCCCAAATAACACAGGCTATTGCTAATTGTCTTGGTTATCCCCTTCAACTTGATGGTAAGACCCTATTGCTGAAAACCACACATACTTGCATCATAAAACATGGATATTTCACCCCACTGGCTAGCTTATATAATGCTGGAAGGTGCTATACATACTACCAGAAGAGAAAAGTCTTCTTCAATCTTCCCCAGCTGTGATCCCTGTGAATTATCGCACTAAATAGCTTGGCAAGATGTACTCACTTGTGCAATAGTGATGTGGGAGGCCGGCTCCCACTTTTTCCCAGGATACTTTTGAGGAGAAAGGGATAAGAAATATTTAGATAGAAAGGTAGTGTGGAGAAGATAGACAGAAATGCAGGATAGCTTTGGGAGAACCTGGATCAACATCCACTGGCCTCTTCTGTCTCTTCAAAAGGGCATTTTATAGGAATGCCAAGGGGTGGATCAAAAGACCTCCCCTAGCCCAGCCAAGCTAAGAGCCTTTCAAGCGCCTGGTAATCATACACATGGTCACGCCATCCTCTAATGCAGCCCTGATGGGTAAAGCAAGCTCAGCTCTCACTAGGAAACCTACGTGGGCCCCCACATAGTGGCACTAATATCATTGGAGAAAATTTAAATACTGTTCCACAAGATGAAGTCCATACCTTGTGGTGCTGTCGGTGCCAAGATCCTGGGGATAGCTAGCTCATATGCCCTAGAGAAGAATCTACTACTAATATTTTGCTAAATGGATACAGTATTGAATTGGCTTTTAATGACTTATCATTACACACATAGATAAGTGTCTCTCTTAAAGAAACTTCATTCTGCTGTATGTGGAGATTAACACAAAGACCCTCTACTTGTCAAGGTACAGAGAATAAGAGACTGAAAAATGTTATCATACTTTCTTTTCAAGACTCAGGGTTTACTGCGGGAGAGGCAACAAAATAATTGTAAGAGTCAGAATGTATATATGACCATATTTTCTTCTTAATACAGCAGGGCAGTTGCTCATAAGCACTCACAAGAGTTGCACAGGTCCTGTGAAAGATTATGTCAAACAAAATACCATAATAGAAAAATGAGGTAGGCATTGTAACCCTAAGCTAGGAAGTAGAATAAGGCTGAACATACATCAATGCATAATATATAGTTAAAATGTGGTATATGTAACCAATGGAATTTTATTTAGCTCTAAAGAAAAAATTTAAGTCATGAAATCTCAGGTAAGTGAGTGAAAGTGAAAAAAATATACTGGTGAGGGGACCCAGACTTAGAAAGACAGGCATTCACTTTCATATGTGAATCATTTCTTCAAATCTTTAGATATATGTGCTTCACTTGGAGTATCTATGGAAACCAGGAGACTAGAAAGGAACTATTAAGAGTATTTCCCTTAAAGGAGAGGATTCAGTAGAACATAGAGATTATGAAACAGGAGAGGAGTAGTACTGGTGGTTTAAAGGTTTAAGTTGGCATAGGCAGATAATAAGGGAATGTAGGAGTAAAGGATCAACCAAAAGGAAACGTATATGAAGATCAGTGTGAAAATTTACTATGTTGTGAGCCAGTTGTGGCAGTTGGAATGATAACACCACTTATATATTGAAATACTTAGTCCCTTGTTGATTGGAACTGTTTGAGAAGATTTCACAAGTATGGCATTGTTGAAGATGTGTCACCTTGTGGGGGAGGGCTGAGGTTTCAAAAATCCAGATCATTCCCAATTATCACTCCTCCTCTCTGATTCATGGTTTTGGGTAAATGTGGGCTCTCAGCTATTGCTCCAGTGTCATGCCTGCCTGTGTGCATTATCGTTTCCTGCCATGATGGCCACAGACTCAACTTCTGAAATTTTAAGCCCCAATAAACTCTTTGTTCTACAGGTTGCCTTGGCCATAGTGTCTTATTATAGCAGTAGAAAAATAAGACAGATAGACATAGGACCAAAAGTTGAGTATTGCTGTGAAAGGTCTGACCATACATATTTTTGAAGAAATATGGAAGATTTGGGGACTTTGGACTCACAAAAAGGCCAAATGTTGCAAGCAGGGCTTGAAAGCCATTGTAGTAGGATCTTGAAAGATGGTAGCACTGAAAGCAGTGTGGACTATGTAGACCCAGCTCAAGAGATTACAGAGGAGTGCAACATTAGCAACTGGACCAGAGATCCTCTTGTGATATTTTCGTAAAGAATATAACAATCTAAAGCCAATGAATGGATAATGTAAAAGTAACACATATACAGCATAGAATACTATTAGTGGAATAAAAATGAAACCGTGAACTTTACATGTAAATGGAACTACAAACGATCATATTGAATGAGGTAACACAGCCTCAGAAAAACAAATGTCACATGCTCTCTCTTATCAGAGGCTCCCAGTTCAAAACATTTATATGCAGGTACTTAGTCTGTTATAACTACAGAAACCAGTAAAGCAAAATGGGGCCATTTCCAATACAGGGTGTGGGGTTGTAGAGCAATAGAAAGGGGAATGGCAGGGTACACATAATATGACCAGAGAACAGATAACTATGGGTACATTAGTAGCACACATACCTTGATGGTAACCATCAATTCTCTAATTGAACTTAAGACCCACTAGATAAGAGAGATACCATGGATGGTACTGGAAACCTAGACAACTACTCAGTGCAGGTGAAATCATGCTTATCAGAGGAGAATCTACAATCACTAGTTTACTAAACCATCACAATCCCTAACAACAAGCTATAAACGTTTGTCATTGTACCAACAGATAGTGTAGGTTTCACTTTCCATCACAACGAAACTTCTTTGTGCAACAGATGAAGACCACTATAGAAAACCACAAGCAATCAAAATGCAGTTGTGGAGCCCAACGCCAATGGATACGGTTCTTATACCTAAGGTTCAGGGAACATTGTGGAAGGGAAAGCAGAGAGATTGTAAGAACCAGAGGATCAGGGTATTTGCTGCAAGATTATCTCTGCCATTGACATCAGAAACTATAGCTGTAAGAAAGTCTCACCAACATGACCAACTAAACATGAGCTGAACAAGGAAGACACCAATGAAAATGGAAATGTGGTTGGGGAAAGGCCCAGGAGGCCTCAACCCTACATAAAGAACTACAGGCAACTGAATAAATCTGGGAGTGGAGAGATGCTGTCCTCCCAGGGAAGAATGCAGTATTTTGTTGTCCAGTGTCAAACATTCAGCCCTGAAAATATGCATACATGTATATAGATGTAACCAACCATCTTATTAAATAAGAAACACAGAAACAATGCAAAAGAGAAAGCCGAGAGGTCAGAGCTCAGAGCTAAAATCTCACCCTTCCACCTGCGGTGTCACAGCTTCCCGAAAGAGAGCTCTATTTCCTGTCTGTTCATCTATTTAAAGTATTTTGTTCTGCCTTCTCATTGGTTGTAAACCCAAACACGTGACTGCCTCGTCACTGTCTGAATGTACAGCCCCCTAGGTCTTAAAGGCATATGTCTCCAATGCTGGTTATATCCCTGAACACACAGATATCTATGGGATTAAAGGCGTGTACCACCACCGCCACACTCTTGCTATGGCTCTAATAGCTCTGACCCCCGGGCAACTTTATTTATTAACATACAATCAAAATCACACAATCAAAATCACATTTCAGTACAATTAGATTACCACCACACATGTAGCTTGTATGGACTCAATGGGTTGTATTTAAGGATATATATGTGTGAACAAATGCATATATGCATACAAGAAAAATTAATAAAAAAAGAGATCATGAATTTGAAGGAAAGCAGGGAGGGTATATGGGAGCAGGGTTTGGAGGGTGGAGAAGGAAGGGAGAAATATTGTAATTAAATTACAAGCTTTATAATTAAAAAAGGTTTTAAAAATGTGGCTGCAATTCATTGTTTATCTAAATTCATAGCCATCACACTGCCATCTAAACATCTATGTTTATGTCTATACATAAATATCATTTTCTGTGTTAATGAGAGAAACCATTCTTTACAATCAATAATCATAAATGCAGAGATTCCCAGCTGCTCAAGATAATGAGAATAAGAGTGTTATGAATGTTCAGCCACAAATAGTTAATGTATACCATCACTTATAAAACTCAGAGAATATATTGGGAAAGGTGGTACAAAGAATTGATGAGCTAGTAGTAATGAAGAATGACTGTCAAATACGGTCTTCTTGGTATACCACAATCATGAACACAGCAGATTTGCTTATTTGCAGTGGGCTTGCACAGTCTGATTTGTCAAGGTTCAACTACGGATATATGAGGGGCTCATCGAGACGTACCCCTTTTTTCTGAAATATTGGATACTAATGGATTGGGGGGGGCTGCCATTCTCTTTAAATGTGTGCATAACTGAGTCCACTTGGCTCTATAAGATAGTGCTGTACTGATGGCCACACAAACAGCTCTGGTTAAAGACAGTTGCTCATAAAACAATACATAAAATGATAAACATAGGGAAGGGACATGTTCAGAAGAAACAGGGTTGACAGGAGAAATAACACAATAAGAAAAAATCTGGGGTGAAAGTAAATCAGAATGCATTGTTTCCATGGGTGACATTGGCGAATATGACATTGTCAAGAAATCCAATTAATTTTTTTCATTACAATGATTCATAATAAAAATTACTGGATTTGTGTAACCTTTCTCTGTTTTTTTGAAAATTGATGACAAAAATATAATATCACTAAATTTACTCATTTAAATGGTTAAGATAAGGACTGTGGTTGTAGACACAGTAATATACTATACTAGTATGTATGCGCAAGGCCCTGGATTCAGTGTTCACACACAAAAAAAATTAAAAAGTGCTTGGATAATAAGATTTATAGTATATGTATTTTCTTTTAATTTAAGTGTGTTTTAAATGATTTTTCATTGTCAGAGTGATAATACAAACTTGAAACTTTAAATCCAGTATTTATTAAGAGACATACATAGAGAGTATACAACATTCTAGGAATTTTATGTTCAATGTGAGGAAGTTAGTACATTTTATGAAACAACTGGGGGCTACATAATTTAATTTATCCCAGGTGATACAGGAGAGAAGACAGTCAGGACTTAAACTTCAATCACTATCTTGACTTTCATTTATGGTCAATCTTAGTGTCATGTGCTGTGGGATGTTCTGTATGTCCTGTGGGAGCCCTTCTTGGGTTCCTTGTGGTATTACCCAGCAGGTCCGTATAGAGGATGATTAGGTAAGTTCTCCAGGAACGGTGACGTCGGTAAATGCCCCACAGTTCCTAATTCTCTCTCTCAAATGAGCGGCAGCTGCCGGTTTGAGTTACTGGCGGGTTCCTAGCATGTGTGCTTGACCTGCAGTATGGCGGGAATGAGGCCTCTGCAAGTGGCACATTAAGCTGCGTGGTGGATTTAGCCTTTGTTAGTTACAAAACAAAAAAGGTTTCTGGGCTACACGCTGCTTGGATAAAAGCATAGACCCACGATGGCTCCCAGAGCTGGTGGAAAACGTACCACCGCCATGTTGGGAAGCTGAAGGGGGCGGATCCAGCAGCCACAGAGCTGTTTCAGGCTTAGAAGGCTACAGTTTAAAGCAATAAGTTTGCAATAAGACAGATTCAGATGGAACAAGACTTTAAATGCTTTACAATGTGTGTAAAAATGTACATAGGCTTGGAAGAGAGAGGAAAAGGAACATAGACAGTTATATAAAGAAATAGAAAGTTTAAAAAAATAAAGTCTTTAAAGAGAAAGTAAAAGTAATATAAAAAATAAGCCATGTAAAGATGGATATCACACAGAGAGTTTGGATTATATTGTCTTTGGGATTTTTAACTGCAGAAAAACATTTGATCGTAAAAGATGTTGAGTTAAACCAATATGTATATATTAAAGATATCTTGACTTTAAAATTTGGATATAAGGATGTGTTACTTTGGAAAGGAGACTCTGCTTTTGTCTCTACAGAAAGCCAGAGGCTATGGATTTGTTCCAGATTAAGATACATCAGGTTTGACCAGCCAAGACCCCCTGAAGGTCTCTGATGACACCATGGCCCAGATGATCCAACATCCAGAATCGTTTCAAGGCAACTTGCTCAGACGATACGGTCTCACGGACTACTCCATGATCCTAAAATTTTCTTTGCATCCCCATAAGATACAGTGCCCCCCTCCAGCAGGAAGTAGTTAAGAGAAGCTACGCCCAAATTCCCAAATATACCAAGCTGGCTTTGGAGATGTGTAAAAGTTAAAACCTTCCTTTTTTAAAAAAAGAAAAGGGGAAGTGCTGTGGGATGTTCTGTATGTCCTGTGGGAGCCCTTCTTGGGTTCCTTGTGGTGTTACCCAGCAGGTCCGTATAGAGGATGATTAGGACCATGGGCCTGAGTGCAGGTGTTTGAGATGGTCTGCACTTGGCTGTGCTGGGGGATGGTCTGTATGTCAAGTTGTTCTGATTGGTTAATAAATAAAACCTGATCGGCTGTGGCTAGGCAGGAAGGATAGGCGGGACTAACAGAGAGGAGAAATAAAAGGACAGAAAGGCAGAAGGACTGGCTGCAGCCGCCGCCATGACCAGAGACGCTGCAGCCGCCGCCATGACCAGAAGCATGTGAAGACGCCGATAAGCCACCAGCCACGTGGCGAGGTATAGATTTGTAGAAATGCGTTACTTTAATATATAAGAATAGTTAACAAGAAGCCTGCCACGGCCATACAGTTTGTAAGCAATATAAGTCTCTGTGTTTACTTGGTTGGGTCTGAGCGGCTGTGGGACTGGTGGGTGACAGAGATTTGTCCTGACTGTGGGCAAGGCAGGAAAACTCAGGCTACAGTCATGTATATTATTATTTTTATAATAATAAGGCATTGTAGATGAATAACCTCACTTAAACATAAAGCCCTCTCTACAGTAATTCTAGAGTCATATTTTATTGTTTATGTTTTGTTAATTACAATAATTTGTTACATTTATCATTATCATTAATATTATAAATAAATTTGTCTATCAGCCCTGCTGAATTACCTGGCAAATGCCCTGAAAATATCAAATTTTAAATGAGAAAGTATAGTAGAGAACTTTGAATTAGATAATGATGGAGAGGATGTGTCAAATAGCACCATCTGGGGGAGGACTGGCCAGTTGCTAGACTAGCTAAACACATTTCTGGCATCACTGAATGAAGGCTTTTGCTTCACTCTATAGAAAGGAGAGAATATTGATTTGATATAAAAAGGCTTTGTTTTTGGTTCATATTCTACTTCTACTAGCTCAGTGGCCTTGAGTAAACTATGTCCTTAAATTTTTCCAATATCATTAACATCCAAACCAGGATCATTCTTAAATTTTCTTGATCATGGAACTTACTGAAACAGGGTTAAATGTTATGAACCCTTACCTGTAAAAATTAGTTGTGTTCCAAATTTGACCTCCCATTCCAGAGAATGTCTCTCCTTCACATCAGTGGATGTCCTACTTTGTGTTCAAATATGTAAAAGGTTTTTGGATCAACTAACAGCTTGAGTTTTACATACTAGCTAGAGATAGGGTGCACAAACTGAATATGTTGGCTCAGAGAAATTTGGTATTCTCTGCCTGAAAGTAAACTACTCTGAGAATCAGGGCAATTGCATCTTTGTTCATTTGAAAATTGAGACCTATCATCATCCAAACATGCTCATAGCTGGACATTTATTTCTGCCTCTTTTAAAATGTAGCAATAGCCATAAGTTCTGCTGTGTCATGGATGGCTTGGAAACCTTGACCTGACTAGAGGCAATGAAGGGATGAAGAAAAATTGGAACACTGACACATGGACACAGACAAGCTTGGATCAGATGGCGTGCACATTTTGAAGGTGCTGTGCCAGTTAGTTAAGCAATCTGAAACCACAGTGTTTTTATTATGTACAGCACAGCAGGGAGGGATCAGCTAGTGCTGGTAGGAGGTCTCTGTAATTGAGTAGTCAGAGGCTGTAAACATTTGGGAGGAGGAAGCTGTAGTTGTCCATTTTTGAATACACTTGTCAATCATTCAAAATACTCTTACTTGGAGCACTAGAAAGATTTATCATTTTTATTTTGGGTCTAAGATATCGGGCCCTGGCTTAGCTGTGCTTATGTCAGTAACACAGTCACTACAGACTTCATCCACTCTTTACACATTCACTCAAATCTTCATCTGCTCCCTACAACGTTCTTTGCATCCTTTGGACCAAGTAAATGGTAGGCTGTGAATAGTGTTCTATGTCACCTGCAGCCTCAACAACAATATCAAAAAATAAACACACACACACACACACCAAGTCACAGATGTTAATTTTCAGTTCCAGAAATTCAGAAAGTACTAGCTGTGTATATCCTTGGTCTGTTTCTTAATATACTAAGTTTGGTAAGTAACTGAAACCTCACAGGACTATATTTTATATTAGGATGAGAAAAGCAAGCAAAGGCCTTAATATAACGTTTGACAGGTCAGCAATTTAATCCAGGATGATAAGTTTTTGTTTCCTTAACTATTAATTAAAAAGTGAAGGCCTAGTAACTGGAGAGATGGATACAAGACATTCCTAGCACCCACAACCAGGCAGGTCACAACCACTATTACTACAGCTCTGGGAGATCCAACAGCCTTTCTTGGCCTCCAAGGTACTCTTGCCCATATGTGGCATGCACACAAAGATAGACACATGACAAATAAATGAAAATAAAAACTAAAACAGAAATGGACAAGGCTCTGGGAAAGTCAGAGTTAACCTGTGTAAATAGAGGAGAAACAAGCACATAGGCTGAAGTAAGGCAGCTAAGAAAATGCAGATCCTGGAGAATAAAAAATTGTCCAAAGCAAAATATGCCTGTTATTAAGCCATTTTGGCTAGTACTACATAGTAACAGCCAAAGCCTTAAAAAGCCACTGACAGAAGACAAACACATTTCCAAAGGCCAAACAGAAGCATGAATAAACACTCAGCAAGTACTCATTAATGATTTTCTTCAAGCCAACGGATACATACATATTTCTTAGTCTTAACTTTTTCTCTTTGAACACTTAGTACACAATCATTGCTACTTCAGAATCCAAATTTCTGTCAAAAATTTTCAAAAGTCTCCTTTTGCAGAGATGCCCCAATTTACTTGTTGAAAATTCAACCATGGTTTCATAGGCCTATAGAATATAATGCATTTTGATGTGAACTCCTCTGTATTTTGCAGAGCCAAAGAGAAGTAGATAATTGCTAGACGTTACAGAGTATAAAACTAAGATGGAACTTGACTTAGGGATTTACCATCAGTACATTTTCTCTTTGATATAGTTTCTTATTGATTTGTAAATCTCCGATGTGTACAATATATAACCCATGTGTCAGTGCTGAATCCAATATTTTTGTTTTGTATAACTTTACTAGCCAGCTTTGTTTAATTTTATGTTTTCAACCACTATCTCAACAACACATTAAAAAAACAACAAACATGTTTTATTCTGTAAGAAATGTTTATTACAAGTTTCTTGGAGCTCTATATCCACATTATTCAGTAAAGTAAGCAGTGGTCTCATATGGCATCTGAAGTATGGCTGGTGCAACTAAGGAACTTGATTTTCTGTTGTAGATGTATCCACTATGGATAAGTACCCTCAAATGAGTTGTTCTCTGAAATTTGACCACTTACAGCTTTATGTAATTCTGCCTGCTGGAAAGAGAAGATTACTTGATAAGGGTGAGAACAACACTTATTTGTGTGAATGAGTACTTAGAATGCAGTTCCTATCTGTGCTTGTTTAGTAAACCAGTGGTAGAAGGCAGTATCACTGGCTCTGTGAAGGCAGGTAGGTTTCTCGTAGCAGACAAATTTACTTTCTGTTGAGAAAGCCTTAAGTCCAGTTAGACAGCCGTTGGTTACCACTAAGATATAAGTGCCACTATTGCATGTTTAGGAATATCTTGGCATGCTGTTTGTTCATTCTTGAGGCTCATAGGCATCACAGCTGGGTAGGCCTATTAGTCCCTTCTCTCTCATAACAGTATATTTGTCGCTTTCTGCTACTACAAAAGGTAGTCCTCAAGGAAGGGTAATTCAGGCCAAATCCAGTTCAGGTCTTCCAAGCTCTATGTCCATGTGTGTGTGTTGTCTTCACTAATAGGGAATTTCTTTCAACCTTTGGGAAGTAACCAGGGTCAATAACAGTAGCCTGTATCATCTTGGGAGTCACTTGGACAGCCATGACCAACAACTCAAAAGAGTATTTTTCATGACTAGTACACTTTTTATTTACTTAGATTGTCTGTAGTATAATTTCACTTATTACACACACACACACACACACACACACACACACACACACACACACACATATATATATATATATATATATATATATATATATATACCATATATATAATTTCAGGTAAATAAAAATGTTTCTTATAAGTTTTTCAAATATCCATAGTGTTATTGTCCCTCCCCAATTTCTCTCTTATATTGACATTCTCTTCCTCTCTCCAGTTTAAGTCACCCCTGTTTTTTCTAATTTACCCATCATATGACTTGTATCCTGGATTCCCTTCTCTAGTGCTCCTAATACCCCACTAGAGACACAGTCCCTTTTTACTTTCCTGTTTTCTGTAATTACTACAGATTATATACTCATATCTGAAGATTCAGAACTAGGAACCACAATTGAATAAGAATATAAGGCCATTTCTTGCACCTGGGATAAGTCCTGGCCCCACTGTCAAGGGCTCCCCAAACAGATATAGCCACATAACTGTCGTCCACATTCAGAGGGCCAAGTTCGGTGCCCTGCTTGGGTCATCTGTCTCTGTGGTTTTCCCCATCATGATCTTGGCTAGGGTTGGATACCCTGATCGGTCTTGACACAGGGGGTGGAGGGGTGCAGGGAAGGAGCTTGTTCCTGACTCAACTTAGTATGCCAGATCTTGTTGACTTCCCAAGGGAGGCTTTATTCTCTTTGAGGATTGGATGGGGGTTGGGATTGGGGGAGGTCAGAGGGGAGCGGGAGAAGAGGGGGGAGGGGGAACTCGGATTGGTATGTAAAATGAAAAAAAATTTAAAAATAAATTAATATAAAAAAAGAAAATCAATATAAGGTGTTTGTTTTTCTGAGTGTGGGTTACCTTATCTATTCTAGTAACTTCTTGTTAAAAGTCTTGTCTGATTCCACAAACAAAATTGACTGCCTCTCATTTTTCTTTAAAAAAATGAAGACAATGAAGCATGGCATGCACACAAAACCCCTGTTGTCTCAATGGTAATACAATGATGATATCACCTAATTTTTAAGACTGTTGTAAAATTTTTAAAAAGGTAATAAATGCATCAGCATTTATAATCTATGAAGGGCAGTACACATAGAAGAAATTAGCAAATGAATTTTTATTCCACTTTGCTTATAACTCTAGGGATCAATTACTTTGTCTGCAGTGTTTTAGAGTCAGATATTGACCTGTCTGTCTCTTTCCCCAGATTGTGAACTCCTGGAAGATCCAGACAGTATTTGAGTTGTTTCAGAATTTTTAGTCCCGAGGGCAGTTCCAAGCACACAGCACACACAAAGATAGGTAAGTAACAACCCGTATAACTCACACAGATCTAAACTCAGGAACAGTAATATCATTTTCACTTTATAATTCAGTCATAGAATAAACCTTCATTTCTGTATAGAGATTTTCAATATTGTTATTTTTTTTAACAAGGAACCTCAAGATGCACCAACTATGTTTGTCCTAAAATTCTAGCAGTTTTCTTGCTCTTTATATTTTCCCACTCATGGTAAGTCAGACATTGCAAATGATTTGTATGTAAAACTAAACAAATTTGTTGTAAATACAAGTATTAATTATTTACTTTCACTCTAGAATTATAGACTGTACATTCAAGTACTTCCTGTGTAATTTTCCAGCTCATGATTTAGGAAAGCTATTTCATTCCTTTGAATACGATTTTCTTCCATCATAAAATGATGTTAAAATTTGTACTTTATGGTGATGTAAAAATCAAAAGAGGCAATACATAGTGTCTGGTACAACCGAAGAAATGAATAATCAGTTTATATATGACATATACCAGTAAATGAAGTAGGCAAAGGTGAATATATACATACATAATTAACATTTGCTATTTTATTGTTTTCCACTTCTGGATCCAGAGCAGGAGATCTGGTCATTCAACACAATGCAAGGGAAGTGTATAACTCTCGTCAAATGTCTTCTCTAAGTATTATTAGCACACAGTTTGACAAAGTGTAGTCTCTGAAACAAAGCCAGGAGTAGTTTTGAAATTTTTAAAAAAGAGGTGATAATTGGAGAGTAGGATAAGTAGATATAACTGCAGCAACAACCATCAATTAATACTTCCAAACCCTAAAGTATATTATATCAGGGACTTTGTAGAAAAAGATCTCTGACCATTGATCTAGAGAATGAGTCCTGCTACCCTTGCACAAGAAGGGGAACATGAAATCTTGCTCAGTAGTAATTAGTTCAAGTCAATAGCCCAGAGTTACTGTAAAGGTTGAATGAGAAAAAAATTATTTGACATTCAGTGTGGGTCTAATTTTCCCTTTCCCTTTATTTTGCTCTGTAAATTGTTCTGTACATTTATATATGTAGAGTTAACAATTCAGGAGATATTAAATTTTGATTTCCCTTCTTAATCATTTTTCCTTAACTGGAATATTTAGTGGTATGATCCTTCTATCCATGAAGCCCATTATGTCTCAGTGGGGAAACAATAAAATTTGCTTAATTGTTTGACATCAAGTGGACACATTATAAATATGTTTCCTTCTTGTTCATGTGACCAGTTTCCTAGATCATACTCCAGAGGGTGACTTTATTCAAATCACCATAATCAATTCTTGTTTTAAAAATGTTTAATTTCCTTGTTTCGATATAGTCTTTAGGCAACCATATAATTCTAACAAATATATTCTATAGGTGGAGATACTAGAGTTTGGATAAATTCTGTCATGATTATTTTATTCAAGCATAGGATTCTCTGTGCCCAATTTTTTCAGATAATGAAACTAAAATATAAGGACTTAAAAAACTGTAAAGGAACTAAAATTACTTGATTTTAGAATCGTCAGTTATCTTCATTGTGCTAAATTCTGTTATACTATTGAAAATACAATGGGGATATATAATCTCAAGGATTCTGGAGAATAGAAAATTAAACCATTCACAGAACAAATCAGTACATATGCATGTTAAGCAGTGTGCTAATCATTGGGATTAAATGATAAAAACAGAAATTTTGACATGTCAAGTGGTGTGAGCCTGACAAGTGTAGGGAACTCTATTTTACTCTAGAAAGGGTGATTCTTTAATATAATTGTTAGCCCTCAGACATTTATTAGAAACTAGTCTAGGTTCTCATTTACTAACTGAAGATCTGGATCCTTTATCCATTCCCTCTTATACCAGGAATTTCACAATTAATTCTTTCCTGTATTTTATTGGTTCTTTGAGAATTCCCTACAATATATTTTAATCATATTCATATATTCCACCTCCTCCCCCAACTTCTTCCATACACATCCTTCCTCCTTTACCCACCAAACTTTGTGTCATTAAAAACAAAAACAAAAACAAAAACTATCAACTCCAATTAGTGATGCCCATATATTCTTCGGATGTATGGTCTTCAACTAGAGCATGGTGGATATACAAGGAATTACAGTGTTAGAGAAAACTGATTCTCTCACAGTAGTATCATTTGACAATATCTCCTTGGGTAGGGGTGAACTATGTGTCTACCCTGTTTCTCCATGCTGAAATTTGTTCTGGCATAAGTTTTCCTAAGTCTTGTGCATGCTGTCATAACTTCTGTGAGTTCACATGTGTACCTGACATGCTGTGTCCGGAAGACAGTTTTTTGTTTGTTTTGTAGTAAGGAACTGCCTCTGGCACTTATACTCTTTCTGTCCCCTTGGGTATATGCTCAAAAGTGGTATACCTGGATCTTGTTGTAAATCTATTCCAAGCTTCTAGAGGAGCCTTCACACTGATTCACATAGTGCCTCTACCAGTTTCCCCAACTAGCAGTAAATAAATGTTCACCTTTCCCCACATCCATAGCAGCGTGTATCATGGTTCGTTTTTATCTTAGCCAGCAATTCTAATTGGAGTAAAATCAAATCTCAAAGTAGTGTTAAATTGTGTTTCCTTGATAGACAAGGGAATTCAATCATAAATAACAACAACAATAACAAAATGTTTTTCAGACAATTGTATTTCATTCAAGGAGGAGCAGATGTGATCTAGCCACCCTATTTATTTTTCTCCATATCAACTGTGGCTCTCTGTTTTAATCACCATCATCTGAAAATAGAAACTGCTTTGATGAGGACTGAGAGATATATTAATCTATAGGCATAGTATAAATCATTAGTAATAAGTTAAATAATATGCCCATTTACCAGAGATGCAGTAGGGCTATGATTTATCAACCATAAGTTCTTGGTCCTAAATTGGCACTGAATATGTGTTTCAAATTCTGAAATGGGAATTAAATCCACTCAGAAAGCATTGGTTATTTCCATGATATTTGTGCCAAAATTATATCAGCAGTTGTGTTTTGTCAAGTCAATCATTGTTGTAGCTTGGCAGGTTCAGAACTCAGTGAGACTGACGATTGATTTCTGTACCCCTCTGGTAGCATGCATAGCACCTTCTATGTAAGTTACCCAGGAGGGAAGAAGGTTCCAGATCTGTTACATTTAAAATCATCATGTCTTATGATTCAACTATTTAGTGTCTTCAGCAATACAGCATTATTGTCAATTTGTGGAGCATAACTAATGACACTGGCAGTAGCTTGCAATGTTTGGAGACCTAAAGTACCTCCATGGACAATAACTCTAAAATAGGTAACCTATTCCTGGCACTGGGGTTTTGATTGGTTATCCTATGTTGTCTACTGAGGACATCATCACACTATTACAGGGTAAGTCACTTTTAGCTGTTTCAATATGTATGTGTGTATATGGCAGGTGTATATATTTAATTTTAGCAAGTAGGACTATAGCAGTAAATTCCCAAATCATTTTTTCAAAATATTCTTAGTGCTGCTTACCCTTCCCTATGTCATTTTTTTTTAATCTTAGCCACTCTAACTGGAATAAGATGAAGTCTCAAAGTAGTTTTAATTTGTGTTTCCTTGATGGATAAGGGAGTTAAACATTTTTTTTAAAGTTTCTCAGACATTGTATTTCATTTACTGGGAATTCTCCTATTACTCCCATGACTCATTTTGTAACTGGTTGTTTTATTAGTGTTTTTTCCCCTTCTTTTTATATTCTAGATTCAAACTTCTGTCAAATGAATAGCTAGTAAAGATTTTTTTTTCTCATTTTGTAAATTGCCTCTTCACTGGAATTATAGTGCCATTTGCTTTACAGAAAGTTTGTAGTTTCATGATGTCCCATTTATTAATTGTTGGTTTTAATTCCTGTGATATTGAGGTCCTTTCCTATAACAATGAGTTTGAGTATATTTCCTACTTTCTTCTCTATTGGATTCTGGGTGTCCTGTCTTATATTGAAAACATTGATCCATTTGTAGTTAAATTTTGTGTACTATTTGAGAGATAAAATAAAGTTTTATTCTTCTACATCTACCTATCTATATTGACCAACACCATTTGTTGAAGATCCTGTCTTTTCTCCAATATGTATATTTGGGGTCTTTGTCAAAAGTGAGGAAGCTGTACAAGTGTGAGCTGATATAAAGGTCCTTAATTCTATTCCATGTTTCAGCAAATCTGTTTTTATATAATCACCTTTCTGTTTTATTACTATAGCTCTGTAGTATAATTTGAGATCTGAGATGGTGACACCTCCAGCAGTTTTTCATTTTGACTGCTGTTAGCTATTTGTATTTCATATGAAATTTAAGAGGTATTTTGTGAAGAACTGTGTCAGAATTTTAATGGGAATTGTATTTAATCTGCAACTTACTTTTGGTAGCATGACAGTTTTTATAATACTATTCCTGTCAGTCCATGAACATGGGAGGTCTTTCAATTTTTTTTTTTTTGGTATCTTCTTCAATTTCCCCTTTAAGTGTATTAAACATTTAATTGAACATGTCTTGCATCCTCTTGGTTAGATAAATTCAAAGATGTGTGTGTGTGTGTGTGTGTGTGTGTGTGTGTGTGTGTGCATACATATGCAAAACTGCTGCGAATGGCATTGTTTCCTTGATTTCTTTCTTAATGTGTTTGATATTTGTATATAGAAAGGCTACTGCTGCCGAGTGGTGGTGGTGCACGCCTTTAATCCCAGCACTCAGGAGGCAGAGGCAGGTGGATCTCTGTGAGTTCGAGGCCAGCCTGGTCTACAGAGCGAGATCCAGGAAAGGCGCAAAGCTACACAGAGAAACCCTGTCTCGAAAAACCAAAAAGATAAAAATAAAAAATTAAATAAATAAATAAATAAATAAATAAATAAGAAAGGCTACTGCTTTTTGTATCTTGCTACATTGCTGAATGTGTTTATGTAGGAATTTATGGTGGAATCTTTATTGTCTTTTATATATAAAATCATAACATCTGTGAATAGGGATAATTTCACGTTTTCATTTTTCTTTTTTATTCATTTGCTCTCTTTTATTTCTCTTCTTTTTCTAGCTAAGATTTTAATCAAGTACTTTATTGCACAAATATGGGAAGAGTGAAATTTCTTGTCTTATTTTATATTTTAATGGAAATTCTCTGAGTTTTCTCTAGAATGATATTGATTGATGGTTTGTTGTATATTGTTGCATTTATTATGTTGAGATATACCCTACATATCCCTAGATTTTTTAGGACTTTTATTATGAGGAGATGTTGTTGAATGCCTATCCTGAATATCTTGCTAATATTCCTTCTCAGGCTTAAACCTAAGAAACATCTGCCCATCCTCCTAAGGTTCCCAGGACAAACCAAGGTACAATTTCACCAAAGTTTACTCTGGGGAACCAATAAGTTTACTGGGCTTCCTTCCATAGCATATATGAGGGGTTATTTACACTCATAGGTGTTGGTACTCTTCCTACAACTGAAAACCATTTCCTAGCAAGGATGGCTTTCCCATAACCAAATCGACTATTCTCTTCCCTAGTCTTCTTAGGCCTACATATATTCTATCCCCTCCTCCAGGCCACCTGTAGGATTTCCAGGTGGTACAGAGCAGCTGGATATTCAGACAAGAACATCATGCCCTACTCTGCCCTGTATGTGGGTATGTGAACTATCAACAAGCCAAACTGGGATGATCTTTTTCAAGGGAGCACAGATGAGTGCCTCAAGATGACATTTACTTGGTTCAGAGGACATTCACTTTCAACACACTTCACCTTCTCCCTCTGGTTCTTACATTCTTTCCAGATGCACCCCTCCCCATTTCTGAAATTGTCCCTGAACCTTGAAGAGAATTACACAGATGTGTGACTATGTTTATCCTGCTCCAAAAATGGCCTATATACTCATGACTTTCTATTCATTCTTCCATCTGCAGAATGTTGTGGATGGTGACCTTCAGTAGTGTCCTCTTGACTATAAAAACACAAAAGCAGAGGAAATAACAAACAGGAAAATATATGCCCTGGATCTTGACTGCAGTAATATCCTTTGAAAATAAATAGAAATACTAGGAGGGTATCTTGGCTAGTACATCATCATATCCTTTAAATGATACAATCTCAGTGACTTGTCCAATGGGTTCTATAATTTCCCTGCCTGGTCTACAATACCAACTATGCATTCCACCCTTGCCATCCACTGTAGTTACAAGTTTTCTCTGGTCCCGACCAGCTCTTGTGGCCGCGCCGTCCTGCAGTTGCTCAGATCCAAGTAAACACACAGATTACCTTTAAACTATATGGGCTAATGGCTCAGGCTTCTCACTAGCTAGCTCTTACATCTTTAATTAACCCATTTCTATAAAGCTATTCTTTGCCATGTGGCTTGTGGCTTACTGGTACCTTTACATCTTGCTTCTCATGATAGCAGCTAGCAGCATTTCCTCTGCTCTGTCTTTCTCCTCTCTCTCTCTCTCTCTCTCAACCAATCAGAGCAACACATATTCACAGCATACAGAATGACATGACCCATCAATCTACCCCACTTTACCCTCACTAGCCTTAAATACAACTGAAAGGGAATAGGTTGTATATAGGTGAATAGGGCTGCTATTGCACCAGCAGGAATGCATTGTTTAGCATGCCAGTAGTACAGGATTCTGAGTACTTCATTAAGTAGGACTATCAGCAACAGTTCACCTTCAGCCACCTTCATAGTGTCAACAGGTACTAGAAATGCCAATCAATTGGGAAGAATTTCCAGCTTAGATCCAGCTTGATTTCCTCCTCACCCATAATCCCAGTATGCAGCATCTTCAACAATAGGGTCTTAGCCATCTTATTCTGGCATGCAACCATTATCAGTTACTATAGCCTTTATCATTATGGGGGCTTCTGGAACCTCAATGGTCAATAGGCAATAGGGGAGAAACTCATCCCTGACATTGGTGTTTTCATTTAACAATCATAATTTCTAGGAGGGTCTTCTCCCACCCGTGTATGGCCCCTACTGCACTTAAGATCTTCAATTATTGCTTTAACAATCCATTCTTTGGGTCAATTAATCCTTCCCTGTGATGATATTTTATTTGTGCTGAAATGTGGTGATATTTTATTTGTATGTTAATAACTAAAGTTTGCCTGGAGATCAGAGGAAATAGTAAGCCATTAACACAAAAGTCAGGCAGTGGTAGCACACACCCTTAATCCAATCACTTCACAAGCAGGGTCTCTGTGTGTTCAAGGACACACTAGGGAACAGCCAAGTGTGGTGACACACGCCTTTACTCCTAGTGTCAACCATAGAGACCTGGAGGTCTGTACAGACAGGCAGTGAAAAGGAAGTGAGGTAGCTGGGCTAAGAGCCAATGAGAGGGCAGAACAACAAGGCAATAAAGGAGTGGATAGACAGGAAGT
Organism: Peromyscus leucopus; assembly: GCF_004664715.2. NCBI lineage: Eukaryota > Metazoa > Chordata > Mammalia > Rodentia > Cricetidae > Peromyscus > Peromyscus leucopus. The sequence goes on from NC_051083.1 coordinate 57,147,171, forward strand.
AGCTCACTTTTGGGGGCTGTAGAGCTGGAGAGGTAAGGTTGGTAGCTCTCACTATTTCCCTGATCTCTAAGGCTTTCACCCCTATATTTGGCTCTGTGTTTTTTATTTCATAAGACCATTTAGAAATTCGGTGACACTTCCCCAGTAGGGTTATAGGGCAGGTAGAAGTTCTGTTGCATAAGAGTGCCCTCAGCCCAGCTTCACACATTGGTGTTCCTGAAGTGAGTGACCTTGTCACTATAAATTTTATGTGGGTACCCATATATAACAGCAAGTTTGGTAAGGCTTTTAATAGTAGCCTTCTCTGTTGTTAACTTTCAGGGAAATCTTTTTTAAGGCCTTTGGCAGTGTTTACAAAAATAAGAATATTCTTGTTATTTTTGCTGACTGGCAGGAGCCCTGCATAATCTATCTACCAACCCTTCATGAGACAGGTGGACTTATTCATGCATTCATCCATTGGGAACAAGCCTCATGGGATTGGACATCATGTTTTATGTCTGAGTATTTTATTTAGAATGCCAGCATCTTTGGCTATTTTCTATCCTGTGTTGGCTTAACTGTGGCCATAATTTATATGCATAGAATGAGTTGCTTTAAGGGGTGTGTGGGACAGATGGTCTTATCTTGGTGATGACATCTGTCATGGTTTGAATGAAAACAGTCCCCATAGGCTCATAAGGAGTGGAACTACTAGGAGGTATGGCCTTGTAGAAGTATGTCTGGCCTTAGAGGAAGTGTATCATTGCATGCAGGCTTTGAGGTTCAGATTCTCAAGCCAGACACAATCTCACAATCTCTCTCTCTCTCTCTCTCTCTCTCTCTCTCTCTCTCTCTCTCTCTCTCTCTCTCTCTCTCTCCTGCCAATCCACGTGTAGAACTTTTGTCTTCTTCTCCAGCAGCATGTCTGTGTGCTGCCATGCTTCCTGCCATGATGATAATGGACTAAATCTCTGAACTGTAAGCCAACCCAAATTACATGATTTCCATTAGAAGAGTTGCTGTAGTCATGGTGTCCCTTCTCAGCAACTGAAAGCCTAACTAAGACAACATCAGGTCTTGATTCCCCAGGGGTCTCAAAAGATGATAGGCTTCCATTTGATAAGTCACCAGTGATTCACACATCTGTTGTACTTTGCTGAATACTTTGCCATGTCTGTTGCTACAAGGGTCATTCCATTACTTACCATTTTTCCCTTTTAAATGGGTCATCTGTAAGGTAAGGCTTTGAATACCACTCAGCTCTCAGTACAGATGGTCACTGCTCTTGTATCACTACTATCAATACAATTCTCAGCTCAGCCCACAGCTGTTTCTTCTTTCCAGCCACATATTGTCTGTGTTCTTATATTGTTGTTGAATATTAGTTGAAGATGTGTTACATTGTTATGCCATGGAATATTTGTTTAATAACACAAAGATACATTGCATTTGTTTAGCTCTGCCTGTCTGAAACATCTGATGGTCTAATAAAGAACTGAACCTCCATTAGCAAGGTGGGAGAAAGGATAGATGGGGCTGGCAGAGAGAATAAAAAGGAAGAAAAGAGAAGAGGGAGGAGTGAGAAAAGGAGAAGAGGATGTCAGAGGCCAGCCACTTAGCCACCTAGCAACACAACAAGCCATGGAGTAAGAAGGAAAGAAAGACAAAAAATAGAAAAAACAAAAGCCCAGAGGCAAAAGGTAGATGGGATAATTTAAGAAAAGCTGACTAGCAACAAGCCAAGCTAAGGCTGGACATTCATATGTAAGAATAAGTCTCCGTGCATTTATTTGGGAGCTGGGTGGCAGGCCTCCAAAAGAGTAAAGAGTAAAGAAAAACCAAGAACTACACTGCTATAAGTATACATGTCATTGTAGCATTTGTTTTTTTCACAACTCCAAAAAGAGGCTTTGTCAAAGAGCCTTTGATCAACCCCTTTATGGATATGCAGTTTTTACAATGATGGAGGTGGTGTAGGTACAGACTTTACCTATTGCAGTGCCTTATGTTGCCAACAGTTGTTGTTCTAAGACTGCATACTGTTTCTGAAAGTTTACATGACATACTTTACCAAACCCACTGGGACCATCCGCCCATATTTTTATAGCCAGAGACCTTAGGGCTCTGGGTGATGTCAAGTAGGGACAGACATTAGGGGAATGGGGCCCATGGCTGTTTAGCTTGTTCTACAACTTTCTTGACTGGATCAAAGTCCTCTTCAGTCTTTTCACAGCAACCCTACATAGCACCTATTTTTTAAAATAAGATAATACAGAGAACAGGAAACCTAGGCAAGGTGAGGTATAAAACTTCTTCACTATCCTAGGAGCTCCAAGAATACCTACAACTGTCTACATTAACAGTCACAGGCTCTTGTAAAAAAATTTTTTTCAAAAGCCTTGTGAAATATATTTGAGCACAATGCTCCCCAAAATTCTAGCAGCTTCCTCAGTCCTTGTACTTTTTTGTGATTGATTTCTCATCTCTTGTCGCTTCAAGTGAACTTGTAAGTCTACCAGATGGGCTTTCAGATTTGCAAAGCATGTAGACATTAGAGTTATATCATCTATATTGTGGAATCTTCTTACAGAGGGTGGGCAGGGTAACTAGGTCAGATCCTGAGTCACCATCCTATGATGAATGGTGAAGCTGTGGAGACAGCATTGTTGAAGTATTCTGAAGATCTGTTGTCGCCTGTTCTGTGTGGATGTGAATTTGGGGTTCAACAACTAATTGATTAGCAAAAATATTAAAAATATGTTAGCAAAACCCTCAGCTTCATGGAAAGACCCCATTATCTGTATCAGATGCCCACTTAGAAGAACAATGTTGGGCACAGATGCATGGATGGGAGGCACTACCTTACTTAACTCCCTGTAACCCACCATCATTCTCCAGAAGCCATATAGATACCTTATTTGCTACACAAGGCTGTTGAAAAGTTTCTGAGCTGGGATGGTAATCTCTACCCTTTCTAGCTTCTGTATTGTCTCTATAATTCTAACACTCAGCCAATACTGTTTGCTATTCATTGCCCTTTAGTGGTGGTTAAACTTACAAACTCCCTCCTTGCCTTTCCCTTCATAAATGGTTTTACCATTCACACTCTCCACTGAATCTCTCCACTGGTAGTCTTCAGAGTGTGTCCTAGAAGGGTAGGGGCAGAATGCACACATTATATTCCTGGCAGAGATAATTACTTACAACTAAAATGAGTTTATTCAACTTCACCTATATTATTTTGTTCACATACCTGTCCACCTCCACTCATTGGCCCTGATGCTTTTGGGCATTACCATGAATCAATGTAAATTTGGTGCCAGTACATAATAGGGCCCAATGTTCTGCACATTGCTGAGGTACCAATAATTCTTCTGTTTGACATGAGGCCTCTGGTCACTCTGCATGGCTCTCAGCTGTGGGCAATCTTGACCATCCTATCAGGAGAGAGATTGGGAAGGTGTCCATTCCAATTGGCCTTCCTTGGCAGCACAGGGAATGGTAAGAATCAGCTGTACTTTCTGTTCACCAGTACCCCTCACTCTGGCTGTTAATCACTGATCCAGCCAGAAGCTTTTCCCTCTGCAGACTCATAAACACAATTTTGGGTTTTCTATCAATTTTGTCCCTGGAGATTTCTGTGCAGTGCTACTCCAGCCACATTTGGGTTCTGGAGACACGGAGAAACCCTTTTCCCTGACCACCTCCCCTCTCACTCCTGCTTCAGCACTTTGCATATATGGTTTGCATGCAGATCTAAGTCCTTTAGATTGCATGATGCCTATGCCACTTCATACAAGAAATGCCCTACCATAAGGCTCAGCACTGCTACCAGTGCTTCATAACAGGCAGCCTCATGGTCCTTTCTCAATTTCATTTTCCTCCCTTCTAAAAACAGCCCAGTCTGGGTCTATGAACTTGGCATTAAACATACTTCCTTTTTTGGCATTTTTGACACAGGGTTTCCCTGTGTATTTTGGTCCCTGTCCTGGATCTCACTCTGTAGACCAGGATGGTCTCAAACTCACAGAGATCCACTTGGCTCTGCCTCCCGAGTTCTGGGATTACAGGCATGAGCTACCATCGCCCAGATGTTGCTCTTGTCTTTATACATGGTATCATCTTTCTCCCTTTGGATCTTTTAACATCCTTTCTCTGTTCTGTATGTTTAATATTTTGTGGAAAGTTTATTTCCTGTTCCTGTGTATTTGGTGCTCCGTATGCCTCTGGGAAATTTTCTTCTATAATGTTAAAAATATTTTCTCTGCCTTTGTGCTGGTTAGTTTTGTGTCAAGGTGACTCAAGATAGGTGTGTTAGTCACTATTCTATTTCTTTGAATAGACACTATGACCAAGGCTACTCTTATAAAAGAAAACATTGAATTGGTATCTTGCTTACATATTCAGAGGGCTTAGTCCATTGTTGTCATGGCAGAGAGCATGGTGGCAGGCAGCTAGGCATGGTGCTGGAGAAGAAGCTGAAAGCATTACATGGAGATACACAAGAAGCAGGCAGAGAGAGAGAGAGAGAGAGAGAGAGAGAGAGAGAGAGAGAGAGAGAGAGAGAGAGAGAGAGAGAGAAGAGAGACCTCCTCCAACAAGGACAGACTCACCACTCCTTGGACTCACCACTCCAGCAAGGTCCCATTTCCTAATCCTTCCAAAAAGTTCATCAACTGAAGACTAAGCAAGCAAATATAAAAGTCTATGGGTGTTTGAGGAGATTCTCATTCAAACTACCACACTAGAGTTGTCTGAGAAGAGTGAACCTCAACTGAGAAAAAAAACCAGATTGGTCTGTAGGAAAGACTGTGAGACATTTTCTTGATTAATGATGGATACAGGAGGGCCAGCCCACAGTGAGCAGTGCCACCCCTGGGAATGTGGTCCTGGACTGTGTGAGAGTAGGCTAAGTAAGTCATGTGTGAGCAAGCCAGTGAGAAAGACTCCTCCATGGCCTCTGATTCCATTTCTGCCTCCAGGTTCCTGCCTCAAGCTTCTGTCTTGGCTTCTATTGAAAATGGACTATAACCTGAAAGCCAAATAATCATTTCCACCACACTTTATTTTTGTTCAATGTTTTGTCACATTATAAAACAAACCAATACAAAAGTTTATATCAGGATCATGAAGACTATCTGGAACATATTTGACCATATTGTTTTGTGAAGGATTTTTGAAATTTGATCTGGAGATACCATTAAGTATTCAGAGCTTATTGAGCAGATGTGGGACTTTGGAAGACAGTCCTAAGAGTGATGCACACAATGCACGATTTGTGAAGTTTCAGAGGGAAGTAAGACTCCCTTGAAAACTCTGTTAGGAAGGTTCATGTGATGTATTTGAATTAAGAATATCTGGTGTCTGGTTAGCTGGATCCTAACATGAGTAATCGAATATGGTTGACAAAAGACTGGTACCATGAAAATGAAACTGTGCTTTAGTGGAACAATCAATTCTGGTCTGTTAGAGCTGAGAAAGTGGCAGAAATTAGGGAGAGAGGGATCATCAATGAGAGGAAATCTTCCATGGGTATTTCCTCAGGATAAGTATGCAAAAGCACTGGTCTAGAGGGAGCTAAGGCTCCATCAAATCCTGGCCTCGGTCTCACTAGGGTGTAAGAGTCTTTTGATTTTGAAGGACTGAAGGGATCGTGGAAAGAAGCTGTGGCTTAGAACTGTGAGAAAACAAGAGGGGCCAAAGAAGAAGGTCCAGCCTCCGCTTCACTGGCATCCCTAGAATTTATGAGGTCATGGAGAGAAGCTAAGGCTTGGCAACACCATGTGGCAGGCTTACAGTCCCTAAAGAAAGACCAGGAGACCACTGGTGAAAATGCAGCCTTTGGAAACATTAGCATATTAGATATGCCAGGACTGTGAAACAATCACCAAGGGTAGAAACAGCTGTGGAATGTAGCTGGCTTGAGTCTCTCGAGACAAGCTGTGTGGTTTGTAGATGGCAGAACTTGAAAAAAGAAGCTTCCCAGGCTCATTGGAGCCCAGAGGTTTGTGACTGCATACCAGATGTCTAACACTGAACTTTTTGCACTGTTGATATTTGATTTTCCTTGCTACAGTTGTAACTATGTCCTGGTTCTTTCCTCTTAAGTAAGAAGTATGTATCTTGTTTGTGACTTTTTTTAAATAAGAGTTCACAGTTAAGAGACTGTGGCTTTTTAAAGAAACTTCGGATATTTTTAAAAGACTGAACTTAGAGACCATGAGACTTTTACAAATTGGTATCTATATTATGTTATGATATTAACATGAAATCTTGGACATACAAAAAGAAAAGTTATGCTTTAACAGTGGTGTATTTTATATCAAGTTGACAAGGGGTCGAGTGTGCTGGTTATATTTTTTTTCATCTTCACACAACCCAGACTCATCTGGGAACAGGTAACTTCAGTTAAGAAAATCTTATTATATTGGCCTGCAGCCAAGCTTGGAGAGCATTTTCTTGATTAATGATTGATGTTGAAGGGCTCAGCCCTCTTTGGATCATGCCAGCTCTGGACAGGTGGTCTTGGGTTATATATGAAACAAGAATGAGGAAGTCATGGGAGACTACTGAATAAAGTGCAGTCTTCGACAGTCTCTTCTCCAGTTCCTGCTACCAGGTTTCTGCTTTGACCTCCTGCCTTGACTTTCCCTGATGATGGACTGTAACGCATTAACCAAATAAATCTTTCTTCCCCAAGCTGTTTTTAGTAAGTGTTTTATCAGAGCAATAGAAAGCAAACCAGGACCACCTTCATCTGGGCCTTTTGCCCTTCTACACTTACTATTTTAGGTTTTGAAAATAACATTTCAGAGTTCCTGTATATTCTGTTTTTGTCAGGTTTTATATATATATATATCTTACAAACTGTATGGCCGTGGCAGGATTCTTGCTAACTGTTCTTATAGCTTAAATTAATCCATTTCCACAAATCTATACCCTGCCACGTGGCTTGTGGCTTATCGGCATCTTTTCATGCTGCTTGTCAGGGTGGAGGCTGGCAGTGACCCAGTTGTTTTTTTTTTTTTTAAACATTTTTCTTAATTGAATGATCCAATCCCTCTGCCTTATCTTCAAACGTGATATTCTCTCTTCCACTTCATCCTTCCTATTGGTGAGGCTTTCCTCTGAAGTTTTTCTTTGAATTCCTGAATTTTTCTATTTGGGTTCTGTTTCATTTTGGCTTGTCTTCAGATATTCTCTCTATTAAATTCTATTTTCATATATTGAATAGTTTCCATTGTTTAATTAATCTGTTTCTTTATGTTTCTGCTGTCTTCATTCTGGCATTTATTCTTTAATTCCTTGTTCATATTTATTAATTGTTATTTTGAAATAATTGCTTTGTACAAAATCGAAGTATTTTTCCTCAGGGAACATTAATAGGAAATACTAATTTCTGCCAGGCAGGGATTTATTGTCTTCATTATTTAGATTTGAGTTTTTACTATGAAACCTAGGCATCTGGAGTTAAGTTGTTGTAATGTTTCTTGGTATGGAAATCTTTTCTCATCATTGTTGAGTGGGTGGTTGCATATCATTTTTCTGTTGCCCCAACTCATCAGATGTATGAGGCTTAGGCTTCAGCCTTGGGGAAATTCAATGTTGACGTTGGAATGAGGAATCTGTAGTCCTGGCTCAGTTCCAACTAAGTGAAGTTTTTAAGGTCAAAAGCAAACCTTCTGTAGTATTAGAAGTTTCTCACAGTCAATCTTCAGGGATCTGGGAAGGTGCTTAGGACTTCTCATGTAGTGGTAGCTGATGGAATTTCTGATGTAAGTCTGGGATCTCTACCTTCAGAAAGGGGAGGAGGAGGGGCTAAAATACACACAGATGGGTGGAGTTGGTGGCACAATTATAGGGTCACAATCTGGGGAGGTGCAGCCTTGTATCTCAGGGATGAGTGTAGTTGACAGCATGATTCCAGGGTCACTGACTAGATGCATAGCCAGAGGTATGTGGCAGGGAGAGATGAGATCAAGGCTGTAAATCTAGGATCCCTACATGAAGAGGAGCCATAAGGCAAGCTGAGAATGAATGTCCTCAGCCATGCCAAGTCTAGGACTGCTGCCTGGATGGAAACAGTTTTCAGGTCAGGAGTTTAGTCAAGTTGGAGGTACCAGTCTAGGGTCCCAGCCTAGAAATTACAACAAGGACAATTGGAAAGGATCGATGAAGTTGCTGAAAATTGGAGGTGGTGGCATGAGTCTGGAAGTTTTATCTGGAGAGGGAAGGGTCCAGTAGGGCATGAAACACAATATTCTCAGGATGGTAGCAGAGATGTGTAGAGAGAAGAGTGTATATAGGGCCCCTATGTGGAAAGAAGTGGTCCTTTCTTAGGTCTAAAGGATCAATGAGGTTGACAGTGGGTGTCTAGGAACCTTTCTACTGACAGTGAATCAAGGGCATTTGATGGGATTAGGTGGATTTGGCAGCAAGAAACTGGGTTACCTACCTTTAAGGGAAGCAGAAATAATGAAAAGCAGTGAGACAGGTCATGGAGGTAGATTTATTTTTCCTAAACTTAGGTCAAAGTTGGGGGCCCTTTGCTGATACACAGGCAAGTAATTCAGGCCCCAGAATCTGCCACTAAATTCTCCTCTCTCAGGCAATAAGTACAACCTGTCTATCTAGTTTTCCTAAAAACAACATTTTGCAAACTGTCAAAATAAGAAAGAAAAACCTGAGATCTCATTGCAGTGCCTGTCTCATTTTCTCCATGGGGAGTTCCTTCAGACAGCTCTTGCCTGGAAGTTTTGTCTGAAGCATTTTTCTCTTTTCATTATGTTCATATTTATTACAAGAGCATAAGCAGTGTCTGAGAGTCTTTCTGCTCAGCACAGCAATAAGAATTTTTACTTTCAGAACAAAATTTGTTAGGAATTTTTTGGACAAAATATTCTCTTACCAAAAATGTGCTCCTATATTTATGTGTTTATATTGTGTGCATATATATTATGTGAATATTATTCATAGTATATTTTCACTCGTAATTGAACTAAGCATTGTGGTTACTTTATTTCATTTTCGGAACAAATGTGTCAGGGAGGCATTGTTTCACCTACATTTTACCTATGATGAAGCTGACAGCTAAAGGAATTATGCCATTTATTCAAAGTTAATTGGTGGGAAAGCCAAAATTGTAACAGAGAATCTCCACTTGCAACAATTACATTCTTCAAGATACTATACAAGGACAAATTTTTGAGACTATCAAGAACCTAGATTATGGAGTTTTCACTTAATATGAAGAACCTTTAAAACCACTGACATTTCTTGAAAAGCTACTGCTATGAATAAATTGATTTCTATAGAAATTGGAAAATTCCATAGAAATTTTCTACAGAAAGGAAGAGGTAGTGCCTTTAGACAAAACATGAGTGTTTTCGTTGTATTAGTTTGTATAACCCTACCAAGAATACAAGCATGTTGGTATATCTTGAGTCCCATGATGCTTTTTTTTTGAGACTGTAATATGATACTGTCACTCTCTGCTTTCCACCTGCCAAAACCTCCCATGTAACTGCTTACTCTCTTTCAAAGTCAGGGACTCCTTTAATTTTTGTTGTTGCTCATACCTGGATGTGTGCCTAAATATAAATACAATCTGCTAAGTTTGTGTAATGTTTTTTATATATATATATACATATATATATATATATATATGTATATATATATATAATTTATTTTTTATTTAATTTAATTTTACATATCAGCCACAGATTCCCTTGTCCTCCCTCCTCCATCCTCCCCACCCTTCCCCCAGCCCACCCCCATTCCCATCTCCTCTAGTCCAATCAGCGAGAAAGAGGAGGGATTGTATGAGAAAGAATTGAGACCAAGATTGGAAAAAGCACAGGGACAAATAGCCAAACTAGTGTGTATATATTTTTAAGGCTGAACATTTGGTACTTGATAACTAACTGATATACTCTTCTTTGGATTAGACTATTTCTTCTACTTTCAATATTCTCAATTGCCTATAGTTCTTTGTCTAGGTTTAAGGCCTCCTGAGCTTTCTCCTCTCCACATTAGCCTGGCTACTGGTGTCAACCTTGTACAGATCATGTTTAGGCAGCCACATGGTTGATACTCCATGAATGTAACTTCTCTGCAATTTACAGAAGACACAACCCCACAGCAAACTTCTTTTTCTTCTGGGTCTTACAATCTTTCCATTTTCTCTTCCTCAGTGTTACCTGAGTCTTAGATGCAAGAGATCTGTTGTAGATGTATCAATCACAACTGGGCTCCAAAATTTTTATTCACAGTCAAGTGTAGCTCTTATACTTCACCAAAGAAGCTTGTCTTTCCATAAGAGGTCATCACAGAAAACCACATCTAGTCAAAATCCAAAGAACAACTGATTGTAGAGTGCCAAGTGGATATATCTATTGAAAGCTCAGGGAACACTGAGGAAGGAGGGGACAGAAAGTTTAGAAGAGCAGAAGACCAGGAAGTCTACTGTGAGGTGGTGTCTCCTAGAAGTCACAAAGAAGCTTCACTCATGATACCTTAAGAGTATGGTTACCAAAATAGGACCTGAATAATGACACCAGTAGACGTACTGTTGTGGAAGGGGGAAAAATCTCATGGGGTTCTACCCCTAAATATAGAATTATAGGCAAATTAGGACTGATGAGCAAGGGAAAATTAGTAATCCCAAGAGATGAGACCCCTAATTAGTTATATAATTCCAAGTCAGTTCAGTCTTACAATTATTTATATAAAAACAATACTAAAGGGAATCAACAGTTTATATGCATTTTATAAACACACATGCACATACACATGTATCTATATCTATAGATAGATAGATATAGATATAGATAACAAAGAAAGAGAAGCAATAAATTTGTGAGGGAAAAAGTGGTTTTAGCGATACAAGGAAGGGCCTGGAGGGAAGGGGATAAAGTGTAATCATATTTAATTAAAGAAAATAAATGCTTTAAAAGCTATCTCAAGCACAACTTCCTCTAAAAGGACATTCCTATATGCTGCCATGTTGTTGTACCCCTTGAACTACATGTTTAATTCTTTTCAAGACATTATACACATTTCTATAGTTTTGACCAACACTTTGTACCTTAATTGTTTATGGTACTATTTAGCACAGTTACATTATAGAATGAAGAGCCAGAACCTTGTTAATTGGTTTCTTTCTAACTCTGATGCCCTAGCTTGGCATACAGTAGGAGCTCCAAAAATGATTGACAACAAGACTTGAATACAACACGTTTTCAATAACTAAAGATATTGTACCATCATTGAAACCACATCATTATTATAGAGACTACTGATTTTGATGTTGAGGGATTAAAGCATTATCAAGGTCAGCCAGGTAATGAGTAAGACAGCTTAAACTTAATCCTAGAAGTTCTTATTCTAAACACAGTACTCTTTCCAAGACTAAACTTATATTCAGACATTTGTCTTGCCTTCTTGCTTTTATTATTAATAATGATAATTAGCATTTCTTGAGCATTTTTCCATGGCAGTGAGCTAAAATCATATGACTGATTATCTCATTTAAGTCCATTAATAGTTGTGAATAGTTCACTTCTTTATGATATCCATTTTCAAATGAGAAAATTGATATATGGAAAGGAGAAGCAATTTGCCCAAATTTATAGAACTTTAATACAATGTAGATGGATAGCAAGAATTTGAACTTTAATCCATGGTTAATTCTTTACAGAAAAGTCGACTTCATTGGGATTTTCTTACAGGCAAATGAGCTTTTGAATCCAGATTCTGTTGCCACTAAATATCTGAGGGCTTTTAATTTTTAGCATACAGTGTAGACTCATAAACTGTATGGCTATGGCTCAAGCTTCTTGTTATCTAGTTCTTATATCTTAAATTAACCCATTTTTATAAATCTATACCTTGCCACTTGGCTCGTAGCTTACCAGTATCTTGTTTCTCATGGTGGTGGCTGGCAGTGTCTCCCTGCCTCAGCCTTCCACTTCCCAGACTTCTCCTCTCTCTTTGTCCCGCCTATACTTCCTGCCTGGCTACTGGCCAATCAGCATTTTATTTATGAATCAATCATCCACAGCACAGCCTCTTGAAAATGAAGACACTAAGGCCTTAAAATGAAAGAAATTTGTAAATATTAGTAAAATGCTTCTCTAATTACTGAGAAACAGTACTAGGTTCCTCTTAGGTTCTTTGTTACATTATAGGGTATGAACCATCAGGGATGGCCACATAATGGACTTTACAATTGTCTTGGAGGCCAGTGATTTGTACTGACTCTCTTTGTTATTGGGTACCTTGGGAACCCCAGGAAGGAAAGTATACCCTTTCTCTGGATCTCCATTTTTTTTCTAACTATAATATAATTTCATACCCTTTCCATCCAAACTCATAATTTCAACTTTTCATAGACTTGTATTAATTTGAAAAACTTACCTATATCTTTTATAGTCTATTCCATAACAAATGTGTCTTATTGTAGTATAATTCTTTCAAATAACCTAGTAAAGCCACATAACTTATCCTTAAGAAGAAATCTGTGTTCCATGTCTTGGGTAGGATTAAATATTCATGTTCTCCAGTTTCAGGGACTATACAAATCACTGAATACATTAGACATGAATATGGTGACATGTAAGGTATGAGAAAATGGTCCCAGGTGTCATATATCTTTCTGACTGAGAATTTCCCACATGAAGCAAGCTTGCTTGTTAGTTGTTCTTGGGAAACTTGCAGGGTTACAAGTCCTGAATCACATTGTTGTCTCTCATAGCCCATTCTTTAAGATGGCCATTTTGTGTAACTAGGCCCAGTCATACTAAGAATCAGAGCAAACCTCAAAGCTACTAGAATTATCAACCATCTATTCATCCTCCTTTTCCTAGGAAACCTGTAGCTGTGTCTACAGAAGAGAATAAATTTGTATTTCTGAAATGGACACAGGTAAAAGTTTCTTTGGGAAGGATCTCAAGGTACTTCTGAGTTCAGTGGGCAGTGAAATGTCATTTTAAAACCATAACTAAGAATATTAAAAAAAAAACTGTTTACCTGCTGTGGGATGTTCTGTATGTCCTGTGGGAGCCTTTCTTGGGTTCCTTGTGGCGTTACCCAGCAGGTCCGTATAGAGGATGATTAGGACCATGGGCCTGAGTGTAGGTGTTTGAGATGGTCTGCACTTGGCTGTTCTGGGGGATGGTCTGTATGTCAAGTTGTTCTGATTGATCAATAAATAAAACCTGATCGGCTGTGGCTAGGCAGGAAGGATAGGTGGGACTAACAGAGAGGAGAAATAAAAGGACAGGAAGGCAGAAGGACTGACTGCCAGATGCTGCCAGCACAAGAAGCATGTGAAGATGCTGGTAAGCCACGAGCCACGTGGCAAGGTATAGATTTGTAGAAATGGGTTACTTTAAGATATAAGAAAAGTTAGCAAGAAGCCTGCCACGGCCATACAGTTTGTATGCAATATAAGTCTCTGTGTTTGCTTGGTTGGGTCTGAGCGGCTGTGGGATTGGCGGGTGACAAAGATTTGTCCTGACTGTGGGCAAGGCCGGAAAACTCTGGCAACAAATGGCGCCCAATGTGAGGCTAAAGAAAAAAAGGGAAGAAAATAAAAGGGACTAAAGAAAAAGGACAAATGAACAGGGATAAAGGCCGGTGTTATGAAAAAAAATTACTAAAGACAAAGTCCCTTAACCAAGAGGCGCTCCAATAAAGTGTGATCTGAGAAGAATCCTCGCGTGGTGGTAAAGAGGATTCAGAACTCAACACACGGAGCGGTGACGTCGGTAAGTTCTCCAGGAACGGTGACGTCGGTAAACGCCCCACAGTTCCTAATTCTCTCTCTCAAATGAGCGGCAGCCACCGGTTTGAGTTACTGGCGGGTTCCTAGTGTGTGTGCTCGACCTGCAGTATGGCGGAATGAGGCCTCTGCAAGTGGCACATTAAGCTGCGTGGTGGATTTAGCCTTTGCTAGTTACAAAACAAAAAAGGTTTCTGGGCTACACGCTGCTTGGATAAAAGCATAGACTCATGATAGCTCCCAGAGCTGGCGGTAAACGTACCACCGCCATGTTGGGAAGCTGAAGGGGGCGGAGCCAGCAGCCACAGAGCTGTTTCAGGCTTAGAAGGCTACAGTTTAAAGCAATAAGTTTGCAATAAGACAGATTCAGATGGAACAATACTTTAAATGCTTTACAATGTGTGTAAAAATGTACATAGGCTTGGAAGAGAGAGGAAAAGGAACATAGACAGTTATATAAAGAAATAGAAAGTTTAAAAAAATAAAGTCTTTAAAGAGAAAGTAAAAGTAATGTAAAAAATAAGCCATGTAAAGATGGATATCACACAGAGAGTTTGGATTATATTGTCTTTGGGATTTTTAACTGCAGAAAAACATTTGATCGTAAAAGATGTTGAGTTAAACCAATATGTATATATTAAAGATATCCTGACTTTAAAATTTGGATATAAGGATGTGTTACTTTGGAAAGGAGACTCTGCTTTTGTCTCTACAGAAAGCCAGAGGCTATGGATTTGTTCCAGATTAAGATACATCAGGTTTGACCAGCCAAGACCCCCTGAAAGGTCTCCGATGACACCATGGCCCAGATGATCCAACATCCAGAATCGTTTCAAGGCAACTGGCTCAGACGATACAGTCTCACGGACTACTCCATGAACCTAAAATTTTCTGTGTTCCCATAAGATACAGCGCCCCCCTCCAGCAGGAAGTAGTAAGAGAAGCTACGCCCAAATTCCCAAATATACTAAGCTGGCTTTAAAGATGTGTAAAAGTTAAAACCTTCCTTTTTTAAAAAAAAGAAAAGGGGAAGTGCTGTGGGATGTTCTGTATGTCCTGTGGGAGCCTTTCTTGGGTTCCTTGTGGCGTTACCCAGCAGGTCCGTATAGAGGATGATTAGGACCATGGGCCTGAGTGTAGGTGTTTGAGATGGTCTGCACTTGGCTGTTCTGGGGGATGGTCTGTATGTCAAGTTGTTCTGATTGATCAATAAATAAAACCTGATCGGCTGTGGCTAGGCAGGAAGGATAGGCGGGACTAACAGAGAGGAGAAATAAAAGGACAGGAAGGCAGAAGGACTGACTGCCAGATGCCGCCAGCACAAGAAGCATGTGAAGATGCTGGTAAGCCACGAGCCACGTGGCAAGGTATAGATTTGTAGAAATGGGTTACTTTAAGATATAAGAAAAGTTAGCAAGAAGCCTGCCACGGCCATACAGTTTGTATGCAATATAAGTCTCTGTGTTTGCTTGGTTGGGTCTGAGCAGCTGTGGGATTGGCGGGTGACAAGGATTTGTCCTGACTGTGGGCAAGGCCAGAAAACTCTGGCAACATTTACCTGATCGGGACTAGAAACGTGTTTCTTCACTTTCATCACATCCTGGTGGAAAATTCTGTTTGCCCCTCTTTACTTTACACTACAGGATTGATTGCTATCTATTTTCATGGAGTTTTTCTAACTTTTTACCCTAGATACCAGGTTCCTCTGCACCCCAAAGAAATATTATCTTTATCTTTCCCCTTGCATTTACTGGTTCTATTTATTTAATACCTAGCTCCTGCCACATCTCCAAGTTGAGTAAGAATTATAGAGCACCCTATATATATTATATGACTATCTGGGCTATATGGTTACATCATTCTAGAGTATGAATATCTCAGAACAGATACTGTGTAACTTTAATTTCTCAAGGAGCCCCAGAATATGACTGGTACAAGTCTCTCTTCAAGCAAATTTGTTAAGTAAAATTTTCTTCAGACATATTGGGGGAGTCTGGCATTTTACTAGGGAAATTTGGTTCCCCTCTGGGGTTTTTAGTCTCATTAACACACTAATGTAAGAGTAGACTCAAAAGGAAACTCAAAGACAATTTTATTAGAGTTGAAAAGAAAAAAACAAAAAACAAGGGTAACTATCTATAAATCTTGGCCAATATCCAGAGGAGAGAATAGAGAAGAGAAGGAAAAGGACCCACACCACCAGGCAGTAATGGTACATGCCTTTAATCCCAGCACTTGGGAGGCAGAGGCAGGAGGATCTTTGTGAACTCAAGGCCAACCTGATTTACAGAGCTAGTTCCAGGACAGTCAGGGCTACACAGAGAAACCCTGTCTCAAAAAACAAAAACAAACAAACAAAAAGAAGCCATATCATTTATTTGAATTAAGTGATTGGGGTGATAAGTTATATGACAGAGAAACAGCCACATGTTGGGGAGGGGAACTTTAGAGAAAGAACAAATTACAAAGTATAAGACAAGGCATGCTGAGGAGAGAGAGAGAGAACGAGAGAGGGAGGGAGGGAGGGGGAGGGAGGGAGGGAGATAGATAGATAGATAGAGATAGAGATAGAGATAGATAGATAGAGAGAGAGAGAGAGAGAGAGAGAGAGAGAGAGAGAGAGAGAGAGAGAGAGAGAGAGAACCTTATGATGTTCTGTTGTGACTGAAACGAAAGCATGGTTTCTGGGAAGGAAATGTACATTATGCCATTAAAGGGAAAATTATTCTTCTTAGCTCTAAAATGGTTTAATATAAATCTCCATTCCTGAGAGGGGGTCCCTTGGCCAGATAATTGACCAGTTCAACTGGATTAACCCTTAAGAGAGAAGGTGATGTTGTATGTTCACTCAGGGACAGATTCCCTTCTTAACTGTAAAAACATTAAGTCCTTACCACAAATCAATGAGAATTGGAGTTTATTAGGTAATAGTGATAATTCAGTTCATCACAGAGAAAAATAAAAGCCAAACATGTGTGGTACATGCCTATAATCCCAGCACTAGGGGGACTAAGGAAAGACAATCATGAATTCAAGACCTGGTATACACAGTAAAAATACACTGCTTCCAAATAATCCAGTGAAGAAAAATCCCCAGAAAAGAGTGCTCTTATGGTGCAAGTATTTCCAGGGCACCGAGGAAGAAGACATTCCAGTTCAAAGCCATTGATCTAAAAGCAGCCATTCTCTGCTCTGATGATCTTAATGGGCTTAGTCATTTCAATTGAACAATACAAGTGTTCTGTCTTAGTTATAGCTTAACCTCATGATGTTAAATAAGGGAAAAGAGAAAGAAGACAGAAAAGCAAGCAGGCTGAGTTGATTCTCTAAACTTTAAAAATCTTCACTTATTTGTGAAAAAGAGAAGTCAAGGAAAATTCAAGGAGTGACATAGAAGGGTCTTATTCCTTGTACAATATAAACAAGTGTGGGGTATTAGAGTCATTTCTGAAATCATCTTGTTACACCCCATCACTGAGCAGATTTGCAGCACAGATATCGGGAGGGTTTTGCCTGATATCATAGCACATTAGTAGTGTATTCTGAGCTAGAAGTGGGATGATGTTGTTACTGGGGAAATTAAAGTTCCTTTTTAGGGATTTTAGTCTCACTAACACAAGAATTGAGAAACTGACTCAAAATGAAGACTGAAGAAAAACTTATTAGCTTGTAAGAAAGAAACAAGAGGACAGGCAAGTATATGCCAGGAAAAAGGAAATGGTGAAGAGAAAGAGACCAAGCTGCACCCATGAGGCAAAGGCACAGAGGAGTTTCCAAAAAAAAGGTGAAAAACTGATGCCAGAAAAAGCATACTTAGCCTTTGGCCAGTAACCAAAAGGGGATAAAGAAAAGTCAAAGTTAAGTTTTTCTGAGGAAAGCTTCATGGCAGAGGCACCACAGTGTCCCCTGATAGAAGGGGATATATGCATCTGGACTGAGAAGAAACTTCTGGGAAGGAAAAATACATTATCTCATTAAGGGATAATTCCTCCCATCTCCTTTTGGGTATCTTAGAATAGTGGGTTTCCACTTACAGCTAGAGATGGAATTTAGAACACAAGCCAGACACCTTAAATTTTTCTTATGGTAATTGAAATTCCTAGAAATCACCAATGTGATGCTTGCATTTCTTGTGTTACCAGGGAACACAGGAGATGGGGGTCCAAAATTTCAATAGCTTAAGGCCACATAAGGTTAAGCCTAAGGGGTTATACTAGTAACCTTACAGACTAGGCATCGATTTTCTCATTTCTAAAATGTTAAAAATCATAGATCTATCTAGGAATTGTTATGCTGATTTGCCGACGCAGTGCGTGTGAGGGTTCTTTCAGCTGTTTATTTCTTGTGACTTGAAACATTGGAGAGATGGCATTATAGTGTTGGAAGTGTGATAAGGAATTGGGAGTCAAATGAATGTTCTAGATCTCAAGTAGAGGCTGACATTGAATGCTTCAGAGAAGAGAGGTAGGAATCTATGAGACTTACTATTGCTACTGGTTGTTTTGGACTATTGGGTTAGCTCCAAATTAAATAAAATCTGCTTATTTTGTTCAACAAATGTTTGCACAGTGCTGACTTTATAAAAAGTATTTCTCTAAATGCTTTACAAATAATAACTGGGCTAATTCTGACAAACTTATTAGTTAGAGTATAACATCATGGTTCATTTTACAAATGAAGAAAGGGTAACACAGAGACGTAGTGCAACTTATGTCCATTTAGTTCATGAATTAATTTAAATCCCAATCATATGACTTGATAGGCCATCTGTCATAAATTACTTAGTCAGTTGAAATAGTATGTATGTACCTTGGCATCATGGAAAGTCTAAGATTCTAGTCTAAGCTTTATGATTCAAATGATTTTTTAATTGGATTAAGCATTCTTCATACATCCTCCTATACATACAAAGGTTTCCATTTTCTGTTACCATTTCTGATCCTTCAAAGTCATTTTAGCAAGCAACAGCTTTGGTGTGCCTTACTCAACACTTCCTCAGGTCAACCTGATTTGTCTAGTCCAAGGAACAGTTCCCTTTCTGCCCCAAAAGGATTCCACAGCATAAGTAGAGAGAGCCCCAGGAAAGTTTACTTTTCTGTTGTTCATTTAGATTTAATAAGACAATTATTGACTTATTTAAATATTATTGGGTTATTAAAAGCATTAACAATGTTTTTCTTTTCATCTTGTTTGTTTAATGTCTATTTGGGAACAGAATGTGATTAAGCAAGCATTATCTAGCAGATTTATTTTCTTTGTGCTACAAATGTAAAGTTAATTTTGAGAGGAAGTTCAGGACATGGCCTGAATTTGTCTATACAACCTAGGGCACACTGTTAAACTTTGGTGAAGCTGAGCATCTAAGGAGCTAGGAGGTAGATTTCCTGATTCCTTGAACATAGATCTTGCCTTTAAAGAAAAGTACAGTGCTGTAGGTTCAAAGTAGAACTCTTATGTATACTGGTTGCTAACTTTTCACTGATAAGGAAACTCAACACAGAGATGAAGGGAATTGCACATGAGTCACTTTAAGTGAATAATTGTGAAACATAACTATTATACTGAAAGCCTTATGAGTACAAGCACTAGACTAGTTTATTTGCCATGGTTTCCTCGATAATTGGGCATAATGCAGGGTTCAATGATGTCACTTAAAAACTACTGTGGACTGAGTCACTAGAATAATTTGGGTCTACTGACTTCTAAGAGAGAGAATTTTCAACAATGACTGTAAGAAACTTTGCAAATTAGCTTGGTAATGGAGGCCATTTTCCTGGAAAAAAATATTAGGCTTTAAACAACACAATTTTCCATTGAGCTATAGATATGAAAACATTCTATGCATCATAATCCTCTCCACCCCAGCACTATTTTTTATGCTAGGGTTTCTTATGGCTCCATAAATATCCTTATACCCCAAGTGGTGGATAATAGAAAGAGCCAGAACTTGTAACATCTAGCCTAGTGTTAATATATATGTATATACATATATATAGGTGAGATATGTATATATGTATACATACATATACATATACTTATACTTATACATATATATGTGAGAAGAAACATTCACCCAAAGCTTTCTGAAGGGACTGATTTGGTTTCCTTGAATCTGTTTTGCTGGGCCTGGAAAGTTGGTGGAACTCTATAATGGTATGTTGTGCTGATCAGTGAAGACCATTCTTATTTATTGATAAGATGTGAAGAGTGACAAATTCAGATATTATTTTAACAAAAGGGTTACCTAATATAACCTTCTTCTAATCTGTCATTTATTAGATTCCAATTATATGTTAAGCAGAATGTTAAATTCCATCATTTAGCCTTCACTACAACTATTTTTACAGTTGAGAAAATTGAAACATAGTAGCAAAAGATTTATTTAACATCACTTAGTAAGTTAATAGCAAGGTAAGGGTATTAATTCTCTGGGCTTCATTAGTGGGGAAACTTGTATCTATTTTCATCTTCTTGGTAGTCCGGGGGGGGGGCTATTTTTTGTTCCTGTAAACATTATTTTCCTTTCCTGCCATACCAGAATTAGCCTCCATGATTAATAGCACAATTCTGTAAAATATCTCTTAATTATGAGAGATAGAATCTGTTCACCTTGATCAGAAGGCAGTCCTTTTTAAAGACACTATTAAGACCAAATCTGGGTGTTTTCATTTATAGCTATGATAACTTGAGTACATCAGTCTGATATCAGCACTGTCCTCTGCTGTGGAATAATGTTTTTGTACACTCTTTTAATAAAACACTGATTGGCCAGTAGCCAGGTAGGAACTAAAGGAATGCTGAGAAGAGAAAGAACAGAGTCAGGAGTTGCTGGCCAGACACAGAGAAAGCAAGATGACAAGGTAGAACTGAGAAAAGGTACCAAGCCACATGGCTAAACATAAATAAGAATTATGGGTTAATTTAAGTGTAAGAGCTAGTCAGTAATAAGCTTGAGCTAATGGTCAAGCAGTTATAATTAATATAAGCCTCTGTGTGTTTACTTGGGGAATGCAAGTGGGAGAGACCAAATTTGTCCCAACCACCGGCTGGCCAGGAAAACTTCCAAATACAGTTCTCTCCATAAACTGGGTTGATAGCACTTACCTTGATAGGAGACATGCAAAGAGCAGTGTATAGATTATCATAATTAAATTAGATCAATGTGTATGAAATTATATATAACATCATATCTGGCATACAGTTTAAATATTCAAGAAATAAGCCAGGCAGTGGTGGCACATGCCTTTAATCCTAGCACTTGGGAGGCAGAGCCAGGCAGATCTCTGTGAGTTCGAGGCCAGCCTGGGCTACAAGAGTGAGTTCTAGGAAAGGCACAAAGCTACACAGAGAAATCCTGTCTTGAAATCCCCCCCCCAAAAAAATTCAAGAAATAGTAGTTTCCTTATCAGTTAACCCTTGATTGGCTTAACTCTATTCTTGTGGAGACTGATAACCCTGAATATTCTCAGGAACATTCTCAAATTCTCTGTATTTTCATTAAGTCTGTTTTAGAAATACCAACTAAGTATGAAGCTTCTTTATAGTCCCATATCCCCTGCCATGTGGAAATTTGGCAGCCATGAGAAGTAAGATGTAAAGTACTAGTAAGCCACAAGCCATGTGGAAACTTATAGATTAATAGAAATGGGTTTCATTTAAGATATAAGAACTAGATAGCAAGAAGCCTGAGCCATTAGGTCAAACAGTTTAAATAATATAAGCATCTGTGTGTTTATTGTGTCTGAGTGGCTGTGGGCCCTGGGACTGGAGATAACCCCCAAAACAGATAGAATCTTCATTTCTCAGCTCTTTTTTCTATATACCTGAAGAAAAGCCCTTTTAAAACTTTGGGCAGCCTTCTTATGCTCTATTTTACTAATTTTTTTCTCATTAGCATGGTGTAACTTTGAATTAATGATTATGACTAATTATTTAATTTATATGAAATTTTAGAGTTAATGGAACTCTTTTCCAATTTCTGAAATAGTGTATCTATAACCCAATCTGGCTTCAAAGACAAAGTTGTCTTTCTTCTATTGGCTCTCAAGCATTTGTATAATAGAGGTGCACTGCCACATACACACATTCTTTTTACTTTTATCTCTCGCCATCCTGATAGGTCTGGCATGGGAAGAGAATATTTTGTCTATTTTGCAAAGGTACCTAAGACTCAGGTGAAGACCATATTTGCTCTTCTTCACCAGCATGTGCATATACACACATATACACAGAACTCTGAAGGGAAATTCCTCTGAACCAAAAGAGTAGATTAATAGAGAGTAGGTTTGGAGAGGACTTTAGACCCTCTGCGTTATTTACCACCCTTCAAAAACTCTCTAAATGCACATAGGCTATATGTAAAGTCAATGCACTTATCCATATAACTAGATTGAAATTAAATTTTTACATCCACTTCTGCCTTTCTTCATATGGAGAACCTGAAAATACTACTGTTGAAAACAGTAGGAAGGATTGAAAGCTTAACTAATATATCATTCACTCTTTTATTAGATGTGGCACCTGACATTACCTGCTGTCTTTGACACTGTCTCAGGTAGAAAGGCAATTTCAAAGCAATCTCAGAACAGCAGCTCCAAAAGACCCCACACAAAAAGCTGTGAGCCAGCTCTGCTTCTCTTAAGGAGAAAAGATTCTATGGTTGGGATAAATGTATATGTGGACATCAAAATTAGCAATATTCTATTCTTAGCAAGACTAACATTTCTGGGCATCAAGACAGAAACAAAGGAGGCTACTATGGATGCTATCTATGCTTATCACACATGCAGAAGCCATGCCAGGGTTCAGGTAATAATGGGTTTGGAAATATGAGTAAGTAGATAAGCATTGGATCCATGGCAAAGGCCTCCAATGCCTATTTTATATTTTTACAATTACAGAAACTGAACCTAGAAAATAAATATTCTTAGATGCCCCCTCTCCCTTTTCTATGTTTTATTCCTCCTTCTACCCTGGACTTCCAATTCCTGGAATTTACTACATAGATAATTGGCCAGACCTCAGTTGGGAAGACTGTGTCAAGATCTGAGCCTCAAACTTTAATGGGGAAATAATAAACCATGAACTTGAACAAAAGTGTTTCATGTGAAAAATCAGATTCCAGGACTCATGAGGAATGGCTGAAAAAAAATGAGCTGTTTGACTAGAAATTATGAAGACTCAGGGGTTTATGGTATCTGGAGGACTTTTGGATGGCTCCTCATGGGGCAAAGAAAATACTGAGATCTACTGAGTCACAGGGACAGAGTAAAGACTCTGTATAGATTCCACAGTGAGTCAAATAATTTTATTTCTAAGCAGTTCCTGGCTGATACAGACTATGTCTGAGGGGATTCTCAGAGCAGGGAATTGAAGAATACTTTCTCAGCTATTCAGAAATCTTAAGATATTTTTCACTGTCTATAATCATACAGCTACTAAGAGATGGACCCAGGAATCAATATCTACAAACTTCAATGTTCCATGTTGCCCTATTTGATTTATCTTGCCTTTTGATCTAGGTGAGAAATACAGTGTATTCCTAAGACATCGAGAAAGCAGAGATACTGCTATGAAGTTTACATACCCATTTCTTCAAACTCCATTCTGTCAAGATCAGAAACACCTGTTACTAATATGTCCACCATCTTGCTGTTATTCCAAAAATCCTAGAAAAACTAAAAGGAAGAATTCACAGAAGGTCAAATTTTCTGAGTTTCTCTTGGACCCCATGTTTCAGTTTGTCTGGTTTTCTTTCTATCAGAGCTACTACAGAATATGTGTCTGTTGTTTGTGTTATAGTGGTGGGAAGAAGTAATTTCCCTGGTGTTAGTTGGCCTGCAGGCAAGCTGAGCACCTACACTGCCCTTCAGAGGACTCACCTCATGTGCACCCATTGCTTAAAAAGCTTTAGTTTTCACTCATTTTGTTCTACATTTAATTTTCTTACTTTTGTCAGGAAAGGAAATTAGGAGGAAGGGGATAAAAAAGGAAAACAACCTAGAAAGGGCTGAAGGGGAACGATGGTGGGGGCATTAAAACCACTGCTATGTAACCAGCCAACAAGGATACTGCATGTTTATGGGCTTTGGTTGCCATAGAGACAGTTACGTAACTCCAACTGGTGGTGAAATTTCATACTGCTTGTGGTGGCGAGCGATATTTCAGTCACTTAGGGGCTACTTTTAAAGAGAACAAATAAAGTAGCTGAGGGGCCCTTTGTCTTGCCGGCTACAACCTGCACTGTTTCAGCCCCACACACCAGTCATTTTCCAGTTTTCTGTGTGTAGCAAAATGTTCCCAATTATTCTCTGAGTAGAGCTGGGCACTTACTCCTCTCTTCAGTCCAGAATGGCTAGGCATAAGGCTCAGAGCAAAAAGAAAAAATAAATAAAGCCTCCTTTGGGGTGGAAAGCCTGTGTGGAAAATTTCAGCTTGGAAAGCTTGTTTTCTGGGAAAGTTATGAGTTGAAAAGAGTACATGTGTTCACTAGCACAGAGACCAAAGGCTAGATCATCCTTGTTCATTCTCTCTCTCTCTCTCTCTCTCTCTCTCTCTCTCTCTGACATGCATACATTTGAACTTACACATAGACTCATATAGATTCATATTTCCATAGGTTCTACAAACTTGCATACACTTGATTTCATACAGTTCATTGACGTGAAACATCTGTTTGGACATATATATCTATCTACTTATATATGCACACATATATAAGGCTGAAATATAAGAAATTCCCAGTTTTAAAGTGTCATGAGCTTATAAAATGGTGATTTCAGAAGATCCAAACTGTGTCTTTCCTATACATTTATACCCACTTATATATACATACTATGAATATAGTCATTCTCTCACAAAATGGAAATCTCACAAACTTACTGATATTTATATTTCCTCCTCTAGATTTTCTCTCATATGATTTCCAAATAATCATGTTAACCCTTAATTAATACCCATACACTTTTACATCTTTCTTATTTCTTTTCACTCATACCTTTTCACAAGTTCTCATACTTTCCCTCTACTTTCTCACATGCAGTCATTTATGTTGGTTCACACAGTGTCCAGATGAATGTTAGAAATACATATGTTAGCCCCTCTGCTGCTCATGTATGCACACCACTAAACTAGAACTTTTCATCTTTTGTTATTGTTTTGTGTGTTTGTTTGTTTTAGAGACAGATTCCCACTATAAAGCTCCGACTAACCTGGAACTTGCTATGTAGTCCATGCTGACCCTGAACTCACAGATACCTGCCTACCCATGCCTCCTGAGAGCTATTATTAAATGTATGTACCACCATACCTGTCCAGAATTTTCAAGTGAACCAGTTACTAGTTTTTCATTTGGAATCTCAAGCCTCAGGAGCTATCTTTGGAAGAAATACAGGGATTTGTATAATTATTCCTATTAAATTAATAAACTAAAAGACAAAGAACAAAACCTGACCTACATTCATACAAGAAGTACTAAATACATATTGGAATTCAAACGTTTTGATGTCAGGTTCTGTCTGATTGCCTCTGTATCACCTGTCTGTCATGGGTAGAGAGATGTTTCCATGGAGACTATTGTGCAAAAAACAGGAACTGGACATCTCTCCCTCTGCTGAGCCACCAAGGAGGTCAACATTGGTCTTTAGATGGCAGTAATAGTAAAGGACAACAAGATCAGCTTTTATGTCCAACTTTGAATCTTTCCATTTCCCCAGTCTTGCAGCTGTCTCCAACTCTACCTTCTTGGTTTGGTCAGTGAGTAATGCTATTGCTTTGTTGCACCCATATTTTATCACTATTTGTAGTGTAATAACATGTGCCTTTCTGGTGTATGGAGAAGCAAGAGACCCAAAATCTGCCCTGAATCAGAAACATCTATGTAGCCTGCAGCAAAAATTGAAAGGAAAAGAGGGTCTTTGGACTTTCAAACCAAATATGCCTAAAAGGATTTTGAAATGATAGATCTCTGGAGACAAAGATGCCTGGGAATGTCTTATACTGGAAGCTTTTGGAAACCATAAAGTTTAACTCTGGAGACTCAAAATTGGAGTCAGAGCATTTAGATCTGAAAGAATGTTAGTAAAGGCAGTGCAACTAGCATATATTTTGTTGTTGTTGTAGGGATAAGGTGGCGCGGGGAGCTGTTTTCACCAGCAGAGATCACTAGCTTTGTTTTTCCTCTTTGAATCCACTATTTCTTCTCCTCATCTGTCTTAGGAAGCTACTTTGTATCATAATAAGATTCAGTACCCCCTGGCTTCCAGTTGGGTTTACTTACACTAACCTCTGGCAAAATAAAATGGTATAGAGAATTTAAGATGCGGTCTTGATGCTCCCCTTCCTGTAAGCTATAATTGGCTTTCCCTCTCAACTCAAAAACCAGTATTGTTGTCAAAAGCAGCCCTCTTGCTCTCTAAGTTTCACAAACTCTCTTCTTCCATTTTTCTAGACCTCCTGGCCTGAAGATACATATTTGTAAATAGTCTTTTTATTTAAACACAACCTTGATTTCTGCTAAATTTGTATGCATTGTCTGTTTTCTTGCAAGGCCAAAATACAAGGGGAAATTGTGGGAAGATCTATTATTGTACTTGTAAGTTCTGGAGACATGTTAAAGAGAAGAAAAAGCTATAGCTATATTGCTGATTCTGTATTGACCTAATAATGTGTGTGTGTGTGTGTGTGTGTGTGTGTGTGTGTGTGTGTGTGTGTGTGTACATGTGCTCTGAGAGGCCAGAAGAGTGTTGGGTTCCTTGGACTGGACCTGGAGTTATAGGAATAGTGAGTCCAATGTGAGTAATGGGAACTGAATTCAGGTACTGCCTTTTCAGTCTCCCTTTGCAGTTTTGTCCTTGGAGTTAAGGGTTGGGAGAAAGAGAATCCTTTTCTGACTCCTCCTCACAACTTAGTCAGTTAGTGTTTTTGTCCCAGAGCCCATGGAAGATAGAGAAGGGTTTGTTTAACCATCCTTTACCTGGCTTATTGAATTCTTCCTTATTCTTAGGCATCCCATTATCCATAACATCGGAGATTTTTAAAATATCTTATTTAGCCAGAAACCTCAAGATTATTTAGATGAGCCAGTTTTAAACTGTTCCTTTAAAATGCTTCAGGAGTACAATAGTGGCATAAAGGAGAGTTTAAGCATATCATACTCTAGAACAGAACCCTTCCCCTTTAACTACTACTACCTCTGCTGTCTCAGCTATCCTTAGTGTACATAAATAACTTTATGCTTTGTTTTGCTGCATATATTTGTTTTTTATTACTTTATAATTCTATTTTAAGCAATTACTGTCTATAATAATGAGACAATGACAGACCTACTTGAATATGTTTGTTGTACAGATAAGGAAACCGAAGCTCAGAGAAGAAAAGAGTTTTGCTCAAGATCATGCTGCATATCCATCAGTAGCAGGTTCAGTCAGGCCAGACCTAATGACGATTCTATACGACCCTAACCTAACTAGTACTTGCCATCAATATTTATTCATTTCTGGCCAGCAGTCTATGGGTTGATAGGGAGAAGAACCAACACTTTACACCCTAGAGTCTTAGAGGCTGATACCTGGATGTGCATGGTCCCTGCAGAGGGGAGCCCTTTCACAGAGCTGGTTGGCATGACTAGCACTGGATTATGCAAGGCCACAAGTTTGAGCCGGCACCCAAGGTCTTCATATAGCATGAAGGTTTCCATCCAACTAAATACATTTTCTTTCTTTTTCAATTAAGATTTTTTTTATTAATTTTATATACCAATCAGCCCCCTTCTCTTCTCCCCCTGCTTCCCTTCCAGCCTTCCCCCCAATCCATCCCCCATTCCCTCCTCTGTATAGGTAAGGCCTCCCATGGGGAGTCAGCAGAGCCTGGTACATTCAGTTTAGGCAGGTCTAAGCCCCTCCCCCTGCATCAAGGGTCTGCAAGGTGTCCCCCCATAGGTAATGGGCTCCAAAAAGCCAGCTCAGGCACCAGGGAAGGATCCTGATCCTACTGCCAGGGGGGCCCTTGATCAAGCTATACAACTGTCTCACCTATGCAGAGGGCCTAGTTCAGTCCCAGGCAGGCTCCACAGCTGTTGGTCTAAAGTTCATGAGTTCCCATTAGTTTGGTTTACTTGTCTCTGTAAGTTTCCCTATCATGATCTTGGTGCCCTTTGCTCATAGAATTCCTCTTCTCTCTTTGACTGGACATCTGGAGCTCAGCCTGGTTCTTAGCCATGGATCTCTGCATCTGCTTCCATCAGTTACTGGATGAATGCTCTATGATGACAGTTAGGGTATGATTACTGGAGTAAGCCAGCCCAGGGACCCTAAATACATTTTCAACCTTAAGAAAGTATCAATTATCCTAATTACTACAGAGTGAGAGCTAGAGGGAATATTGACTGCTTTCCAGGCCAAAGAAGGATTTTGGCTCTTCTAGTACCAAATTGGTAGCAGTAGCTGTATTGAGGGCAAAGTACATTTTGGTAATTCTTACAGACCATACTTCACTGCCAGAGAATTGCAAAATGT
This sequence comes from Peromyscus leucopus, assembly GCF_004664715.2. Classification (NCBI taxonomy): domain Eukaryota; kingdom Metazoa; phylum Chordata; class Mammalia; order Rodentia; family Cricetidae; genus Peromyscus; species Peromyscus leucopus. The sequence continues at coordinate 57,175,449 of NC_051083.1, forward strand.
TTCTCCCTTCTCAATCCTAAGTTATGGGACACAAAGGTGAAGAGGAAATGTTTCAGTAGTCAGTTAAGGAACACTGAACAGTGTAGCTCTGGCCTCTAAATCTTTGGACAGTCTTGGAAGTGCAGTATTTGGGAGTTTTAAGTTAGTATTTAATTCACTTAAGCCAAGTCTAATGTTTCTAGGCATAGAACAATACTTAAGAGTGAAGACTCTGTGGTTAGTCTGCTTTGGTTCTGATTGCAGTGCTATCACTTACTAGCTACACATCTTGTGCAAGTTTCTGAGTCATGCTGTATCTCAGCTGCATTATTTCTTGATGCCCTAAATTATAGGGATGTCATGAAGATTAAGTGCAATGACTCATGTCTCAGTGTCCAGGCACATAGAAAGTTCTAGGTAAGTATTAGCTATTATTAATATTTTCTAGGTCCTTGGACCCAAATAGAAGTCTTAAGTGTTCAGATTGGCCTATTCATGGAGCATATGCTGCATAACAGTTCCTTGGAATTAAAGACAAAGAACTTACAAGTTATCTTGTCCCTGCTAAGTTGAAGATATTTTATTCTTAGATCAAAGTGACATGGCTAAATAATCAGATCAAATCTTGCAATGTACACACACACACACACACACACACACACACACGCACGCACGCACGCGCACACACACACGTATATTCATATGGAGAAAGTATGGCTGAGGAAAGTAAATTGCAAAAGTTTACCCAGAGTTAGTAGTTAAACCTACATTCCTGTATACCAAGTCCTATAAATGCAATCTGTACTTATTACCAAATAGATATGATCAGGAACTCAGATCAGAGAATTAATATTAGAAATGAGAAAATGATAAATCAGAGATTGTAATTATAAAAAATAAGAAGCATGGAGAAATATCAAATTAAAAAGATGATAGGATCCTTGTATCTTATTTCAACTTCTAAACAGTTCTGGCCCTTTCCCAACAGAGTCTTGTGGTCATATCTAATTCTTGCATCTCTGCCTTTTGAGTACTTGAAGACACTGGAACAATCATTTGTGACTCATCTTTGAAGTGTGACTCTGCAGTGGGCTCAAAACATTCTCAAATCTCAGCTAATTCCACTGAATCTTCAGTGGGAAATTGTCTAAGAATACATCCCAACAGAAGCAAACAGCGTAGACCCAGCAAAATGGGCATGAAACACCTTAGCCTAAGAAGTAGAAAAGTTCAAAGTTCGATCTACTTACTGCCTTCCCTATCCTGGAGCACTACTGTTTGTTATGGCAGAATTTAGGACTTTCAGCAAACCTTTGCCTGTTTTAGGGCAAAAAAATAATGTGGTCATGAGAAGAAAACATACTCCTATTTGTTTACCATGGTCTGTTATGTAAATGTAAGAATAAAGTATTAATGGAGCTGGTAGAAGCAATTGTAACTGGGAGGGGGTTAAACTGTGAAAAAGCAACTAAAGTAGCAAAGATGTCACACAAACCAACAGATTTTAAAAAGCTAGCCAAAGAATTAAATAACTTTCAATAGGTACCAACACATACACATAAAACTGTACATATCTCTATGTGCAGGGAAAGAAGGGAACAAGGAGATTGAGCAATAAAAGAGAGAATTTCAGCTGATGATAAATAATGTGGAACAAATTTGCATTCAAAAATAGCAATTTTAGATACTGGGGATACTTAGGTGTAAGTAGGGAATATTTAGCGTCTTCAAAAGGGTGAAAGGGCAGGATGAGGAAAACAAGACACTAGACTCAGGCTACGATTCCTTCACCAGCTCCCAAGTTTCAAGTGCCTTACAGTGCCTAGCATGCTGTTGGCATTCAGCAAAGGAGATTTATTACTGTACTCATTGGATGAGACAGGCAGGAGTCATGAGTCTTGGCAAGAAAACCAGGCCAAAAGATTTGCTTTGACTAAAAGCCATATAACTTGAAAGGTTTATTGCTGAACTGATTATGTAATGTAGCTTTGAAAGAGCAGTATTTAAGATAAAGATTTGAAGCCCTCAGGCAGGTTTGGAAAGAGAATTGGGGAATAGGACTGAGTGCATTAATAGTCCATTTAAGAATTGCTTGCCTCCTAAGCCCAGTTTCAGACTGTGAAGCAGCAAGGCAGTGGGGCACAGCAAAGGGCACTCATTTGCAGTCTGACCTGGGATCTGGTAATGTCTCATTGCAATTTGAAATGAAACCTTTCCCTTTTCTGAACATTAGCATACCAATTCAAATTGGAAAGGTGAGGCCATAGTGCAGGAGTTAGACTTGAGAATCACCAAGCCTTGACAATGATAACTCTACCTGCTAAGCCCAGATGTTTGGCTCTGTACAACCCCCAGAGTTTACCAAAAGTCCTAATTGGATCAATTCTCCAGGTGGAAAATCTCCCTGGGTTCTTTCTGTTTTGGCTATATCCAGTTTCAATTGGCCTAGACTAGTAGTTTTCCATTCTGGCAATCCCTTATTCTCCTACAGGAAATGTTAAAATTGCCAAGACTCAGGCCCCACCTCCTAGGTTTACCAATTTAAAAGGTCCCCTGATAATCTCAATACGCAGCCAGGTTAGAGAATTACTAGCTTAAGAAAATTTGGGTAGACCCCATGTAAATTTCTGTAATTTCCTTAATCTTGATTTCTTCTCTCATTTGTTTACAATTGCTCTGGCCCTTTGAGTGTTCACAAATAATACAATTCTAATGCATTTTGTGCCTTTGGTTTAGTAGTTCACATTGGCTAACTATTGCAAGCAAGATTCTTAATCACTGAAATCAGACTCTAACCCATTTTTAGGACTCTTATCTCTAGGCATTTTATGTATTGGTATTTAATTGACCTTACTTATTAATAGCTTTGTAATGATAGTAAAATACCTCATTTGTGCATACCATATTCATATAATATTATTATTTTAATTAATTCTGTCTTTTGAAAATAACTTTTATAATATTGCATGCATATGATAGAATTCATCCATTTAAAGTGCACATCATCATTACAAAAATTTCAGGAAGTATTTATCATATAAAAAAGAAATACTATGTCATTTAGCAATCATCATTTAGTGCATTGCTGCTGTGGGATGCTCTGTAGGCTGTGAATAGGTGTTGCTCTGATTGGTTGATAAATAAAATGCTGATTGGCCAGTAGCCAGGCAGGAAGTATAGGCGGGGTAAGCAGACGGGGAGAATTCTGGGTGGAGGAAGGCTGAGTCAGGACAGACGCCAGCCAGACGCCCAAGGAGCAACATCTAATGGGACACAGGTAAAGCCGTGGAACATGTGGCAATAAGTAGATTAAAAGTTATGGGCTATTTAAGATATAGAGCTAGCCAGCAAAAAGCTTCAGCCATGGCCATGCAGTTATAATTAATATAAGCCTCTGTATGTTTACTTGGGGGATGAGAGTGGGAGAGATTTGTCCCAACCACCGGCAGGCCATGACACAGGAAATCTTCCAGCTACACATTACTATGTCCACAAATAATCACTAATCAATTTTCTCTATATAGAATTTCCCCATTTTAATTATATATGGTTGGAATCATATAACATATTAGATGAATAACTTCTTTCAGCCTGTCATATTTATAGCAAATATGACATTCCTTTAATTGCTGAATGGTATTCCTTTTATTGCTGAATGCCATTCCATTATGTCAACATACTATATTTTCTTTATTTGTTCACAAAATTTCAAAATATTTCAAATTTTCAAACAAAGCTGTTATAAATAGTTATGTTTCTACCCTTAAATCTTCTGTGTATTTCTACCTGGATAATGTTTTTTATTGTTATGCTACAACTCTCTAATTGGACATTTGCTTAAAAACATTATCTGTAATTTGTTGTCTTTCTATTTTCCTCTCTATGTTCCTAGTTTTTTTTGGTTTGTTTTATTTTCTGACAGCATCTCATTATGTAGGCCTTACTGACTTGGATGTTGTGTTATTCCTGCATCTGTCACTCAAATGCACCAACAAATCTAATTTCTCTCCATTTTCTTGATGGCAATTTTAGACACAAAAATTAAAAATTTGATAAATTCCAACTTAAATACTTTTTCATTTGTTGCCCATGGTTTTGATGTTATAATTAGAGATTTTTTAGCCAAATCCAGGGTCACAAAGATTTATATCAATAAAAGCATTGTTCTAGCACTCAGAGCTCAAATTTACTTTGAGTTCCACCTTCATTCATTTGCATTTGATTATCCATTTACTGTCTAATGATTTGTTGTAAATATTATTCTTTTCTCACTGAATGTTCTTGATGCCCTTGTCAAAATCAGTATACATTTAGGGACTGTCAATTCTATTCCGTTTATCTATGAACCTATCCTTTAAACACTGCTTTAACTCCACTCCACATTTTTTGATAGGCCATACTCTATTTTCATTCATTTCAACATATTTTCTGATTTTCCTTTTTAATTTCTGCTTAACTCATTGGATATTTGAGTTTGCTTATTCTTCATGTATATGTATATTTCTCTTTTTTTCCAATTAATGATCCTATTCTACTTTTATCTAAGAACAAATTTGTATTATCTGTGCTTATAAATTTATTAAGATTTGTCATGCAACCTACCACATCTTGGAAAATATTCTATTGGAAATTAAGAGTATATGTGCTTCATTGTTGTAAGGGTGTTCCAGAGATGACTGTTTTGTGTTTAGTTGTAGCACTGCTTGGGTCTTCTATTTCCTTATGAAGTTGTTTTACCTACTGAGGAAAATAGGGTTTTGCAGTCTATATATTGTCTATATATGGTTAGATTCTCCCTGTGTTGTTTTTTTCAGAACTAATTTTTTAGTGTACACAATAATGATTTTCATTGTCACAATTTGATACACATATATCATTTCTCCCCCTTTTTCTATTATTTTTTAACTTAATATGTTTTATGTACTTTTATTGAGTGTTCCTGTGTTTATAATTACTGTACATTCATAAATTTAAACTTCTATTTTAAATTCATGCTACTTATCTCCAGTAACATTTTTTTCTTTAAATCCTTCTCTGTCTGATATTACTACACCAATGCAGCTGTCTTGGGTTGTTGTTTGCATGCCAGATGTATTTTCCATGTTTTTAATTTTAGCAAATTCAGTTTTTGCATTTAAATTGCTTCCCTCTATAAAACATTTTCATAATTATTATTTAAAATATGTTAATCTGTGTACCTACATTGTGATATTATTGAAAAATTCTTTATGTGTATGTAAGACACATTTTTATGTTGAGGACATAATTATATATCATTCATACATTATTATATAAAATTGATTTTTATATTTATAACAACTAATCATGTAATACAAAGTGATGCTTTGCTGCATTGTAAAATGATGAAGTCAGGTTAATTGGAATATCCATCAATTAAACTATGATTTAAATTTCTTCCTTATAGCTTTTTGCAATACACAGCATGTTATCATTAGTCATATTCATGGTGTTGTATAATAGACTAACCGAACTTAGTCCTTGTGACTGAAACTTTGTCCACATTGACCAAAGTCTATTCCTTTTTTCTTTATCACTATTTCCCCTGCTTCTTGTAACTTCTATGCTATTCTACTTCCATGAGTTCAACTTTCTTAATTTCCACATACTATTATTTGGCTCTTTGTACTTTGCTTGTTTAAGTTAACATATTAAAACTCAATGTTCATAACAATAATTTAATATTCTGTATCTTATAAAGAATTAATATCATTCAAGCATATATGTATTTTTGTTCAGGTGGGTTTGAATTACTATCTGGAATCATTTGCTTTCTGCTTAAAGAATAGCTTTAATGTTTCTTGTAAAGCAGGTATGACAACAATAAGCACTGCCTCTTCATCTGAGACTGTTATAATTTGCCCTGGCTTTTAAGGATAATTTTTCTGTATATATTTGGCTGAGGTTTTTTTTTCTTTAAGCACATAGAATGTTTCTTTCTGACTTCATTGTTTCTGATAAGTTAGCTGTTAATCTTATTGGAGTTACCTTGCTATTTCAAGATTCTTTTTCATCTTTCAGTAACAGCGTTTTACTAATTATGTTTGTTTGTTGATCTTCCTGGCTAAGCAGGGTATTGTTTCAAAATAAATTTGGGAGGAATTCATCTATTGTTTACTTAAATACTTTGCCTTTTTTCTGTTCCTCTCTTGTTCATGTTCTCTCATTGTACATATCCTGGTTCCCTAATGAAGCCTCAAATTTTATGAGCCTCTATTTCCTTTACTTTTTTATCTCCGTGTTTTTTTCTGACATAGTGTTCTTGATCCATCATCAAGTTTTGTGATATTTTTATCTCTTACACCATATTTATTATTGAAATCCTTTCAGCTATTTTAATTTTTCTTTTTTTTTAAACCTTAGATAGGCAGGACCCATGTTTATTGGCAGACCCATGGTAAGAGAGCATAATCTCAGCCATGTGGATGCTTAAGACATATGACCAAAGCCATGCTGGTGGATGAGAGAATGCCTAGACAGAAAGATGTCTGTGATGCTTTATAGGGGTCAGAAACTGATTGCGGTGCATTTCCTCCTGGAGTCCTATTCTTCTGGCAATAAGGGAAGCTGCTAAGTCTAGTTGTTTAACAGAAAACTATCATTCCAAACTCTAAGCAGATATAGAAAAGGCAGGTTCAGATCATCATAGCTGTTTCCTGATGTTGAGGGTCTTTGTTGGAATGGGTAGTTCTAAATCAACTAAAGAGGGGTTCCTCTGTAGAGGGAGGTTCTCTGGTCACTTAGCAGGAGTTTTAACTTAATTGGTTGAGATGGATCATGTGGTTGTAATCCTGCGTTCCTGAAGAGACTTCTGAAAAATAATTGAGAGACTTCCAAGGAAGACTGAGGGAAGGGGAGAAGTGGAGGCCAGAAAGACAGAGTCGGCCTGCCCAAAGCTATATCATCCTAAGTAGCAATATCTGAGACTTTAGTCTGCAAAACAATCAAGATAGTCACTAAATAGATAAACATGTAAATAAAAATAACAATTTTCAAATCAGGAAGAGCACCTAGAATTGTGAAAATACATTATGTAAAATGTATAGTTTTCAATAAAAATGGCAAAGAAAAGAAATGGGCAACTATGAACTAGGTACCAGAAAAAAGAACTCCAAAGAAACTACCTGAGATGTTGTATTTAACAGAAATAAAATAAAATTAGTTGTTACAGATTTGCTCACAAAACCAAAATAACTCACATTTGAAGAAACAATGGAGGGCTGGTGTGGTGATATATTGTGTCCCCTAATATATTGTGCATCCTAATAAACTTATCTGGAGTCACAGGACAGAACAGCCACTAGATAGACATAAAGGCCAGAAAACAGTGGCAAACACACCTTTAATCCTAGCACTTTAGGCAGAGATCCGTTTGGATCTCTGTGAGTTCAAAGCCACACTGGAAACAGCCAGGCATGGTGCCACATACCTTTAATCCCAGGAAGTGGTGGCAGGAAGCAGAAAGGTATATAAGGCGTGAGGACCAGGAACTAGGGCCTGGTTACCTTTTAGGCTTTTGAGCAGCAGCTCAGCTGAGATCCATTTGTATGACTCAAAGGCTTCCAGTTTGAGGAAACAGGATCAGCTGAGAAGTTGGTGAGGTGAAGTTAGCTGTGGCTTGTTCTGTTTCTCTGATATTCCAGCGTTCACCCCAATACCTGGCTCCAGGTTTGTTTTTATTAATAGGACCTTTTAAGATTCATGCTACAGGCTGATGATATGGTTCTACAGATAAAGACAATCGCTGCCATACCTGATGACCTGAGTTCAAGTCCTAAGTCCAGCATCATGGAAGGAAACAACTTACTCCTGGAAGATGTCCATTTACTTCTACATATGCACCATGGCATGCAAACACACACACACACACACACACACACACACACACACACACACACACACACACAGAGAGAGAGAGAGAGAGAGAGAGAGAGAGAGAGAGAGAGAGAGAGAGAATAAATTAAAATCTAAAAATATAGAAATATCAGGCTCCAACATTTTACAGATGACATTTTGTGTTGAATGTGAATCATTTTATTATTTTAGTTTTAAGTTTTATGTTTTGAACATTTCATACATGAATACTATACATCATTTCAACTACCCACCCCCTCTTCCTACATCTGTGTTGTCACTCCCTCCCCAATTCATTTCATCTCCTTTAATATTATGTCATTTACACACACTACTAAAATATTGCCTGCATATAAGTATGCTTGGGGCTGACAACTTCAGATTAGATAACCACCTATCAGGGGACTTGTCCCTGGAGAAGACTGAATCTCCCTCTCTCAGCATACATTGTTTGCCTGTAGTGGAGTCTTATGAAACTTTCCCTGTCATGTTGCCATGTCAACTGGTGGTGTCATCATGCAGGTCTTGTTTAGGCAACTAAACTGTTAAGATTATATGGATGCAAATTCCAGTAGACAACATTTTTAAATGAATCCTGTAAAAATTCTGGAGTTGAAAATTTATCTGCAAAGATACCTTTTAGACACTGTGGAGAAACTATGGCTGCAAGAGACTTAATGAGTTTGGTTTTTGTTGGCCATCTACTGCTGGGCATAAGCTCTGCCCTTATGTGTGGTTTGTATATTCAGTGACACTCCACTGGAAAAGATTCAGTTTTTTAGATAGCAGTTATCAGTTGGAAATAGCTTCTGGTTATTTCTTAGCATTTGGACACCATCTGGCTTAGACATGTTCTGGCCCTGTGCATGCTGCCATAGTCCCTGTGAGTTCATATATGCATCAGCTCTATGGTGTCTAGAAAACCTTGTTTATTTGATGTCTTCCCTTCCATGTAGCCCTTACAATCTGTCTACCTCCTCTTCCTCAGGGATCCCTGACCCTAAGGAGAGGAGTTTGATAGAGACATCCTATGAAGGACTGAGTGCTCCAAGGTGTCTCACATTCTGCATGTTGTCTGTCCATGGCTCTCTCTTTTTATTACCATCTACAAGAGGAGATTTTTTTGATGGTAGATGAATGATGTACTGATCTATGATTATGGCAAAATGTCATTAGGATTCATTATATTGTTATGTTACTTAGGTAGAACAACAAGCAATATTTGATTTTCACCTAGGTTTACAGCCTACCTAGTCTCAGGTTGCAGGCTACCCAATCGGTGTTGGGCATTAGTGCCATCAAACATAGAGAGCTGTAAATCCAATCAGATTGTGGTTGGTTACTCCCAAATCTTTTGTGCTACTATTGCACCAGCATAAACTTGGAGGCAGGTCACCATTGTATATCAAAGGGTTTATAGCTGGGTTGGTGTTTATCTTTCTCCTCTGGTAGCCTGTAGAGTACCTTCTAGTACCATGAACTCTAGTGACTTGGTTAAGACTCTAGGTAGGCACTAGCTAGACTTTTCTGAGTTCAGTGAGTTGTTGTTGTCTTTAGTAATAGAACCTTACCAGCAGGTTATAGGAGCAACCAGTAAGTAGCTTTGGCAATAGCCTGGGTTATTTAAGGGTTTCCTTGGAGCCCCTTTCGCCAATAACACAATTAGGTGTAACCCATGCCCAGAACTGTAGATTTTGTTTATCAGCAAGAGATGTCTAGTTGGGGTTTTGTCTCTCCCATTATGCGGTGATTCCATTTATATTTCTTCCATATATATTTTTTTTTCAAAAACTTTCTCTTGTAGTTTTCCATATGACTGTTCAAATGTCCCTTAGTTTTATCTGTGCTTCCCTATACCACTTCCATCCCCCTTCCCATTTAATCTTCTCATTCCAGTCTCTCCCCTAACCCCTGTGCTATTTGCTGTGGTGGTGGGGGGATTCTATTTAGCTGGAAAATCACCACTAGACACAATGTTTTGATCTCAGAATAGACTATAAGCCAAAATATTTCTCTTTTCTTAACTTATACAGTATGTGACACTGTTCTATTTTCAACAGAAAGTAAACTAATATAAGAAGTAATTAATATTTTCCACCATTCTTCCTCTGTGCCCATGTGTATGTAAAGAAGTTATCAAATAATAATGTAGTAAGATAGCACTGTATAAAAGTCATTACTTAGAAAGAAAGTCATCTGGCTAACACTGGATTTTCTATATCCCAAACTGTGAGAAAAATATTTCTTTTTTTTCTTTTTTTTGAGATAATTATATATGATTTTCCCCTTCCTTTTCCTCCCTCCAAACCCTCCCATATACTCCTCCTTGCTCAATTTCAAATTCACAGCTTCTTTTTTCATTAATTTCTGTTGTATAGATAGTTATATACACACACACACATATATATACATATATATGTATTCTAAAATTTTACCTGCTCAGTCTGTATCACGTGTCTGTCTGTATGTTTTCAAGGCTGACCCTGTGGTATTGGATAACCAATTGGTGTGCCCTTTACTAGAGAAGACTATTTCACCCACCTTCAGCTTTACTTTGTTTCCTCTAGTTCTCTATGTAGGGTTGAAGTCTCTGGGCTTTCCCTCATCCACTTTGGCATGCCTATTGTAGTCTTTGTTTAGCTCATTCATGTTTAAGCAGTCAAGAATTTATAGGTCTTAAGACCAATCAGAGAGTTGTTGGTTACCACCAAGGTATGTATGCTACTACTGCAATCCTTAGGGTTATCTTGCCATGATGCTCATTGTGATGGTTCATAGGTGTCGTTCCTGGGTAGGACTGTTGGCTGTATCCCTCTTTGGGAGCTTGCATGGCTCCTTATGGTACCAGGAAAGGCAGTCCTCACTCAGGGATGTGATATTCAGGTCAGCTCCAGTTCATAAGCCTCTGAGGCAATTTCTGAACTATATGGTACCTTCAGCAATAAGGAATTACTTTCCACCTCTTGGGGCAACTAAGGGCAATAGCAATAACCTGTATGTTTTGAAAGTCTTTTGGATAGCCCCAAATAACTCAAAAGAGGGCTTCTCATGTCTATTGTTTGTGTTTTGTTGTTTGTTTGTTTGTTTTGGTGGTCTTTTGATCCTGGTATGACCATTTTCAGCACAGATGAGAAATTTCATTTAAAACTATGTATGTATATCTATATACTGACTTATATGTACTGTTGATCTTTTTAGGTAAATAGCTAATAGTACGCTTTCTTATGGCTTTTCAGACATCTTTACTGTTATTTTTACCCCTTACTAATTCTATATTTAATTTACCCCCTGTAATTAGAGCACCATTCATTTTTCCCATATACTGTGATCAGTTCTCTTGTATTCTGCTTATCTGTACTTTCCTCCACTCCTTTCATTCCTAGTTTTTGCAGTTACTCCAGTATATGTACTCACATTTGAAGATTTGGAACAAGGAGCTTTAAATGAGAGAGAGAATGAAATTATGTATTTATTTGTTTGTTTGTTTATCCTCTTTCTTGGTCTGAATTACCACATCCATTATAGTCTTTTCCGGTTCCATTCATTTATCTGCAATGTTCATTATTTCATTTTTAACAGATAAACAGTTTTCTGGATATGTGTCATATTTTCATTATCCATTCCTTAGTTGAGGGACATTTGATCTGTTTCCATTTTCCACCTGTTGTCACTAGGTAAATAATATTTATCAGTATCCATTAGAAAGAGGGTTCTTTCCCACCTGTGAATAGCAAGTATCTATGATTCTTTCCCATTGTGGCAAAGATTCTTTCCCATCATGAACAACAAGAGTCTTTTCCACTTGTGAAGAGCAAGTATCTGTGGAGTAGAATGCCAATTATTTTGGACATATGCAAAAGGTGGAATAGTTGGGTTACATAGTAGATTGAGTTTTAGCTCTCACGGATTCACTAAACTAATTTTTATAGTGGATGCACCACTTTAAAATCACACCAACAGTAAATGAAGGTTCCCTTTCCACTCACCCTCTCCAGAATTAGTTGTGGATTATTTTTTGATCTTTGCTTTTCTGACTGGGAAACAATGAAATCTCAATGTTTGATTTGATTTGCATTTCCCTAGTAGCTAGAGATAATGAACAATTTTTGAGATATTTCTTAGCTACATTTTTCTTCTTTTAAGAACTCTGTTCAGATACTGGGTCCATTATTTGAATGGAGAATAAATTCCAAAAACCCAGCTCATACACCAGGGTCAGGTCCTTATCCTACTGCTAGGGGCCCCACAAATAAACCGAGCTACACATGCAGAGAGCCTAGGTCAGTCTCATGCAGGCTCCCTAACTGTTGATCCAGAGTCTATGAGCTCACATGAGCTCAGGTCAGCAGTCTCTGTGAGTTACCCCTTCAGGACCTTTACACCCCTGGCTCTTACAATCCCTCCTCTCTTTCTTCAGCAGGACTCCCAGAGCTCAGCCAGTGCTTGGATGTGGATCTCTGCATCTCCTTCTATCAGTTACTGGATAAAGGCTCTTTAATGACAGTTAGAGTAGTCACCAATCTGATTACAGGAGAAGGCCAGTTCACTCTTCCATTGCTGGTAGCAGTGCAAACTTGTACAGTCACTTTGGAAATCAATATGATGGTTTCTCAGAAAATTGGGAAACAATCTACCTCAAGACCCAGCTATACCAATACTGAGCATATACCCAGAGGATGCTCAATCATACCACAAGGACACTTGCTCAACTATGTTCATAGCAGCTTTATTCGTAATAGCAAGGACCTGGAAACAACCTAGATTCCCATCAGCTGAAGAATGGATAAGGAAAATGTGGTACATTTACACAATGGAATATTACTCAGACATAAAGAACAATTACCTTATGAAATTAGAAGGCAAATGGATGGAACTAGAAAAAAAAAACATCCTTAGTGAGATAACCCAGACCCAGAAAGACAAACATGTCATGTACTCACTCGTAAGTGGATATTAGGAGCAAAATATAGGATAACCAATCTACAATCTACAGCCCCAGAGAGGCTAGATAACAAAGAAGGTCCAGAGGGGGATGCATGGATTTCCCTGGGAAGGGGAAATAGATGGAATCTCCTTGGTAAACAGGGGCCTGAGGTGGGGTGACTGGGGGAGGGAAACTTGAGGGAGCAGGTTGGGCTGGCTGGGTACAGGAGACCAGTTGGACAGATGGGGAGAGTAACAAAAGAGACAACTTTAGAGGGAGGCCCATTTCAGGGTTAGGAAGAAACCCTGTGCCAGGGAAACTCCCAGGAATCCACAAGGATGACCATAGCTAAGACTCTGTAATATATCTTAAGGTCTAGAATAGTAATTAAGCTCTTCAGCAGTGGTCTTTTTGTTCATAATTATTTTAGCTATCCATGGTCTTTTGTAGTTTAATGAATGTTATGATTTTTTTCTATTTCTATGAAGACTGAGAGATTTTTATTGAGATTACATTAAGTCTGTAAACTGCTTTTAGTTAAATGGTAATTTTTGCAATATTAATTTATATTAACAATGAGCATAGGGTATCTTTCCATTTTCTAGCATCTTTCTCTAACACTTTGTTCGGGGGTTTCAAGTTTTCATTGTAGAGGTCCTTCATTTCATTGTTTAAATGAATTCCTTGATATTCTATTTTCTTTGAGGGGCTATTGTGAATGGGAATGTGTCCATGACCTCTTTCTCTTTGTGTTTGCTGTTGGTGTATAACAAAGTTATTGATTTGTGCAAGTTGATTCTGTGTCCTGCCATGATGCTGAATTTATTTCCCATGTCTGGAAATTTTCAGGTAGAATTTTGGGGATCTCTTCTGTATAGTCCCGTGTCCTTTGGAAAGAGTGATAGCTTGCCTTTTTCTTTTCCTATTTGTATCTCTTTTGTTTCCTTCTCTTGAATTATTTCTCCAGCTAGGATTTCAATCATAATAAGTTGTGTGAATAGTGGACACCACTGTCTCATTAGTAACATCAGTAAGATTTCTTCAAGATTTTCTCCATTTAGGGTGATGCTGGCTGTAGGTTTGTATGCATAGCTTTTATTAAGTTGAGCTATGTTCCCTCTAGCCGTGCAGTCTTTAGATTCTTTATCATGGATGCATGTTGAATTTTGTCAAAAGCCTTTTCTGCTTCTATTGAGGTCAACATATGATTATTTTCTTTAAATCCACTGATGTATTATTTGTTCACATTCATTGACTTGTGTATGGTGACCCACCTTTGCATTTCAGGGATAAAGCTGTCTTAGGCATGGTGGATAATCTTTTTGATGCATGTCTGCTTCTGTGTGCAGCTATTTTATTGATCATATTTGAGTCTATGACCATTGGAGATATTGGTCTATATTTCTCTTTTTGTTGTGTCTGTAACTGGTTTTGGTATTAAAGTGATACTGACTTCATAAAGGAGTGCTCCTTCTCCTTTTTTCTTTCTTTCTTGCTTCCTTTTTGAGTAGTATGAGAAGGATTATCTATGGCTCTTCTTTGAATTTCTTATAGAATGCTGCTGTGAATCCATTGCACCCTGGACATTTTTTTTTTTTTGAAATGTGGGAAGCCTTTCTTTAATATTTCAATCTTCTCCTTTGCTATTAGGTCTATTTAGTTTGTTTAATTCTCCCTGATTTAATTTTTATGGTTTATATGAGTCTAGAAATTCATCCGTTTCTCTTAGGTTTCTCAGCTTAATAATATACCGGTTTTTATTACTATTTCCTTATATATTATGAAATTCTTTGGTGCATGATGTAAAGATTCTCTATTCATTTCTGGGTCTGTTAATTTGGGTACTCTCTTTCTTTTGATTTTTTGGACCTAGGGTCTGTCAATCCTGTTTCCTTGTCAAAGAACCAGATTGTAGATTGGTATTGGATTTTTGTTGTTGTTTGTTTGTTTGTATTGTTTTCTTTGCTTCCACTTTAGTGATGTCTGCTCTGGTATATTTTATTTCTTGCCACTGACTGGGTTTGGATTTGGTTTGTTTTTGTTTTCTCAACTTTTTGAGTTGCATCATTAAGCCATTTATTAGTGCTCTGATTTTTTAAAGGTATTTAAAATATTCTTTTAATATATGCCTTTTGAGTTATAAAGTTCCATTGTAGGACTGCTTTCGAATTGTCACAGATATTTTGTTGTGTTGTGTTTTTGTTTTTGTTTAGTTTCAGGAAGTTTTAAAATACTTTCTTGATTTCTTCTTTGACTTATCCACCATTCAATAATGAGTTCTTTAACCTTTACGACTTTCTATATTTACTGTATATTTGTTTGTTGTCAATTTTAAGTTTTAGTGCACTGAGGTCACACAGAATACAAGGAGTGATTTTAATCTTCTTGAATTTGTAAGGTTTTCTTTTTGTGTGTGTATGTGTGTGTTTCTTGTAGCTTTCAATATGCTTTCTTTGTTTTGTATACTTAGTGTTTTAACTATGATGTGCTATGAGAATTTTTTTTCTGGTCTTGTCTATTTAGTGTTCAAGGTGCTTCTTGTATCTTTATAGGACATTTCTTTCCTTAATTTGGGGAAGTTTTCTTTTGTGATTTTGTTGAATGTCTGGTCTATGCTACTGACTTGGGATTCTTCTCCTTTATCTATGCTGTAGTTGTTTGAGTATGTATGGGCTCCATAGACTCATGCATTTGAATGCTTGTCCCATAGGGAGTGGCACTCTTTGGAGGTGTGGCCTTGCTGGAGTAGGTGTGGCCTTGTTGGAGGAAGTATGTCACTATGGAGGTAGGCTCTGAGGTCTTATAAGCTCAACTCTGGCCAATGGGACACACTATTCCCATTTCCTGTTGCCTGTGGATCAAGAAGTAGAACTCACAGCTACCTCTCCATCACCATGTCTGCCTGTACGCTGCCTTAGTCCATGATAATAACAGACTAAACCTATGAAACTCTAAGCCAGCCACAGTTAAATGTATTCCTTTATAAGAGTTGCTGATTAGCTTGAACTGTTTGGGAGGCACCCAGGCAGTGGGACCAGGACCTGTCCTTAGTGCATGAGCTGGCTGTTTGGAAACTGGGGCATACACAGTGACACTTTGTTCAACCTGGGAGTAGGGGACTGGATCTGCCTGGAATGAATCTACCAGATTAAGCTGAATCCCAGGGAAGTCCTTGCCCTAGAGGGGATGGGAATGGGGTGTGCACTGGGGAGAGGGCATGGGGAGGGAGGACAGGGGAATCGGTGGCTGATATGTAAAATTAAATCAAATTATAAAATTAAAAAAATTCAAGAAAATATAGATAAGAACCTTAAAAAAAAGAGTTGCTGACTGTAGTGTCTCTTCACAGAAATAGAAACCCTATGAAATATGCCTATAATATAAAAGTTTTGTATTTTTCATGGTGTCCCACATTTCTTTATGTTTCTTTTCTGTTTCAAAATTGCTTGCTTATTGGGTTTGGATCCTCCATTTTATTTTCAAGTTTTAATAGTCTATCCTCTGCATGATTCATTCTACTTGTAAGGCTTTCCTTTGAGCCTTCAGGTTGTTAGGAAGTTCTTCAGGGCTATCTTCATTTGAGCTTGCCTCTATCTCCTTTTTAAATTCCATCTTCATGTCCTGGCTTGTCTTTTTAATTTCCATAAGCCCAATGTTTGTATTTTCTTGGGTTTCACTCATGTGTTTATTCTCCTTAAGTTCTTCCTCCTTACTTTTTTTTTTTTTTTTTTTTTTTTTTTGGCTTTTCGAGACAGGGTTTCTCTGTATAGCTTTGCGCCTTTCCTGGGACTCACTTGGTAGCCCAGGCTGGCCTCGAACTCGCAGAGATCCGCCTGGCTCTGCCTCCCAAGTGCTGGGATTAAAGGCGTGCACCACCACCGCCCGGCCCTTCCTCCTTACTTTCATTGAGCTGTTTCTTGTGTGTCTTCTTTAAACTCCTTGAATTATTTGACAAAGTTTAGAATTATTCTTTTAAATCCTGTGTCCTGGGGTTCATCTAGAAAATTCTAGGTGGCAAACATTTCTACAGGACTGATAGTTTTTGGTGGGAAATTACTGGCTTGACATTTGAGAGTGTTGGTGCTTTTGTGATGAGATTTGGGCATGTTGAGTTCTTTTGTTAGTTCAAAGTCTGACACGGACAGCAGGCTTGGGCAGAAGAATGTATGTCTGGGCAAACTGGGCTCAGATTAGAAATGGCTTGAATGGAATGAGTCAGGTTTACAGAGTAGTCTGGGGTGGTGTACAGGATGTGCTTTCTGGAGAAGGCCTGAAGTGTGAGGGTAGATCTGGCTAAGAGGAAAGATTAGATGTGGCATGGATGAGTCTATGCATTAGGTGATATGTAGGGAGGGACTGGAAGAAGTCTAGAGATTGTTTGGGGAACAGGCAGGGGAGATCAGACTAGACTGGGGCACTGGATGTGGGACCTGGGCTAGATTTTGTAGGTTAGGGAGAAGACATAAATGTTGAGGTTTATTCACCTGACTAGACCCTGGAGAAGAAAGTGTAAAGTTTGATTAGGTAGAGAGGAGGTTGTGGTGATTATTTCTATTTTTAACTCATAGTTTGAGGTATACTGTTTTAGCATCTCAAGTAGACTCAGGTAAGCTTGTACAGGTCAGTTAGCCAAATACACCTGTTGTCTTTAGGCACATTTGAGAGAAAACAAATGGTAATCAACTACTCATACTGTATACATGTGTGTGTACATTTATAATTACATGTGTGCAAAGATGGCAGAGAAATGTAATGCCATAGAGCATATAAACTTCCTCTGTTCCAATCAAGATGTTAAGCAATTAAATATTGAATAAAGTTATAAAAACTGATAATATTTTTGTGGAGACAGGTACACTCAGGCAGGGCTAAGCACTAGCATTTCTGTCCTAAGACCTATAAAAAAAAACTTTCAAAAGCTTTTAACAGACATATGACATGGCAATCTTTGTCCTGTTTATGGTAGCAGTATGGAGGATGTTTTAGAAATATACATTAAGGAAAATTCAGTGTTGCTTCACTCACAGAGGTGTGTGAATTTATTTTTCTAGTTATAGTCATTTCTCTAATTATCAGTGGACACAGCATTATGCCCTATAATTTGGTTAAACACTGACAGTATTTGAAGTTAGTATCAGATACTACATGTCTTATGGCCTCTTAATAAACACCAATCCTTTGTCTGGACCACCTATACTTCTTGTCACATAATCATGAATAGAGGATCATGTTGCTCCCTTGCATTTGATGATTTTGTGAAATGGTTCACAAAACTCTAAGTATTTTACTTAACATTTACTGATTTACTCTGAAGGATAATATACAGGAATGCATATATAGGTGAAGAAGCATATGGGAAAATTTCAGAGATTTCTTTTTGGAAAACAAAGGTGTCCTTTTTCTGAAAAATTGTGTGCATTACCTTCATGGAATGTGAATATATCAACCAACCTGGATTCTAATCAAATCTCATGGTTGCAAATTATAATCTGTAGCTATCCCACTTCCCAGAACTCAGTGAGTTTAGCTGAAAACTCCAATCCTTTAATTATTTAATCTTTCTGAAAAAAATGGAGAAACCTTATTAGCATAAACTCAGTTATGATTCTTAACTTTTCATTATGAATTGAAAGAGACACGTCTATCACAGAGGAGACTCCAAGCATTTTACATGCTCTGTGCCTGATACCAAAAATGAAGGTCAAATAGAATTCCTATTATATCACAAGGTCATCATGTAAAATGAAAATATCTTGGTGCTACCTAGATGCACAACTGGTAAGCAAGAGGGTTATTCCATGATATGAAAAGAGGAATGCAAAAAAATGAGTGCAATTTTCAGTCTATCACTAAGTTACACTGGAGTCTAGAAGATCAAATTTGAGGGATGATACCATAAATTTAGTTTTCAACAGTCATTTGGATATATTCAGCCCTTTAGGTTAGTTTGCAGCAAGAGTTTAAAAGAGTTCTATAACACTAGGTGATATTTGTTTGAGTGGTTGCTACAGTTATGACCCATTAGAGCTCTGGCACAGCAATAAAAAAATCCAAGTTATATTGCCATTTTAGGTGTTAACTGAAATGTGAAGCATTTAGCAGTCCTCTTTCCCAAGGTCTCTATGGCTCTATCATTATAGTGGTCTATCTAACATGGATTGATTATAAATACCTGTTGCTCATAGTTCATAGTATATGTTATTTCAGAAAATAAATGTTATACTTTTTTTACATTCATCTAACAAATTTAAGTATTGTGGCATTGTGATTTTTGATGGAATTTTATTATTCTGTTAATATAGATTGCATCTTTAAAGGTATAGAGTTTTGAAAGTGATACAGGTGTGATATCAGAGGTAAGTTCAATTTATTTTTACTTCATAAAAATCTGTTGATGCTTATTCCAATAATCTATTATTATGTGAAAAAGGGGATCCTGTATTTAGAGGATTAGATAAAGACCCATTTCATTGTTCAAGAATTTGACCTTGTCTCAACTGGTAACTTTTTGTTCCATGCTGTATAAACTGGGGTCAGTAGGTGTTATTCAAGTGACATCTTATCTAGTATGAGGGTTCCAAGATGATTTTACTGACATGCCTGCTGCCTCAGTGAGACTATTCTACCTTGCTATGTGGTCTTCATATAATTCATATAATTTCCGCAATAATCCTGGTAGGCAGGGAGCTATTCTAAAGAAAGATGTGTTCTCACTTCAGCTACTAGACTATTGAACTAATTTACCTTAAAGAATAATAATTTCTCTGAGAACTGCATGCTGAAGGAAGGGAAAGACTGAATTCCTTGTGCCAAGTAGAGGAATAACTTGTCTCCCAGGAAAAGACTGTACACAGTTCTGACAACTTATTGAAACACTTTGCAGGACAGACCACACCTGAGACAATGTATCAATGGTGTGTAGGATCACACCTTAACCAACCAATGCTTAATTACTTCTTATCCTTTGTTTAAATTTGAGCCCTATGTCAGCAGCCAAATGTTGGACTTGAAGGTCATTGGACCCATTAATTTTTTCCTCTTGCCAATGTAGCCATATTGGATTAATCTTTCTTTGTTTTCTACTATAGTCTCCTTAAGACTAAATGTAGCTTGTAGGGACTATCAAAACCCAGATTTTTATTCTAAAATCTCTTGTTACAGCTCTAAAGAATAACCAGAATTTGTATATGTTTCTGTGTTTTGATTTGTTTCTCTGTCTTTGTATCCTCTAGTCTTTGTATCCTCTAGTGTCTTCGTCAATTTATTTCTTTAGTTTGAAAAAAAAAAAAATTATAGATGTCTTTCATTTCCTTGGTAGAGCCTATTTCTAAGTATTTTAGTTATTTATTCATTTAATTTATTTATTGTGGCAACTGTGATTGGAATTGATCCCCAATTTTATTCTTTAGAATGATTGTGGCAATATATAAGAACACCACTAATTTTGTGTTAATTTTGCATCTTGCTACTTTGCTGAAAGTGTATTTCAAGTCTAAGAGGTGTTGGTGTATTCTTTACGGACTCATATATAGAATGTATCTTCAGCAAGCAGGGATAGCTTTACTTCTCTCCTTATTTATATTCCTTCTGTTTCCTTCACTTGTCTTCATGCTCTAAGACTTCAAGTTCTATATGGAATAACAGTGAAGAAAGTGGATTTCCTTGATTCCTGATTTTTAAAATTGTTTTCCCTTTAGTTTATGTGATTTAGGGCATTTATTGATTCTCATAAGTTGAACCATCCTGGCATTTCTAGAACAAAACCAATGGCAGTATTTTATTGACATTTTTGCCTCTGAGTTTATCAGGGTGAGTGGACTGCAATTTTCTTTCTTGTTATTTGTCTTGATCTGGCTTTAATATCATTGCAATACTGGCTTCTACACATGCATGCACACATGTATACACATGTACCTGGAGCAAAAACATTCCCTCAGAAATATGCACATGTACACATAAAATAATTTAAAAATATAAATACAAATTTACAAAAAAAGAAAACTCAATTTGACAGCATGACTATTCAGAAGAACAACATCAATTGGTTCTTTCCTAGAGCTCTGCGATTTCACTAGCCATTGGTTTTGACCATGTAAACAATATCAGGCAGGCATAGCTTCTTGTGGTTTAGGCCTCACATCCAATCTTGTTACTATTGCACCAGTGGACACACTTTGCTTGTCCAGTCAGTCTTGCAGCATGTAATGTTCAGTGCTAGGCAAGACCTTTGATGTCTTTTCTTCCCCAGTGGTCTGTGTAGCACCTTTCAGCACTATGAAATCTAGTCAGCAGGAAGAATTTCCCTGTCAGTTCCAGATTGATTTCTCTGTACTGCAATCAAATTATGTTGTATCTTCAGCAATAGAATCTTATCACCTAGTAATGATGGGCAACCAAGAGCAATGACAACATCCTCTCTTATTTTGGGTACCACTGGAGTCTCACTGACCAGTAACTAGCAGGACCAGATGAGATTTTCATTTAATAACTCACATCTTCTGGGTGTAGCATCATTCTCAAATGCTGGATATTTCTGTTCAGACTTTAAAAAATAAGTAATTCTTAAGAAATTTATTTCTCATTTTGTGTGTTTGTGTGTGTGTGTGTGTGTGTTTGTGTGTGTGTGTGTGTGTGTGTGTGTGTGTGTGTGTGTGTGTGTTTGTGCCAAATATGTGCTTTCACTCAGAAGCCAGATGAGTTCACCTGGAGCTAGAGCTAACGATGGTTGTGTCACCTAATAGGTGTGCTGGGAAGTGAACTTGTTCTTAACCATTGAACCATGAATTCAGCCAATTTTTAAACTTCTTTTTTAAAGTTATATTTTTAATTAGTATACAAAGTACTGGTGTTTTATAAAAGTTTATTTCATAAAGCCTTAGTTTTGGTTAGCTCTCACAATAGCCCTCCTTTAGCTTAACCTATTCAATCCCCAACCCAGCTTAAACCACATATTTTCCCTCTGTGATTTTATATCACATGTATTCCAGCATGCCCTCTTATTCACTTGTATTTGTTACATTATGTTGCTGTAATAAAACACCATGACCAAGGAAAATTACAGAAAAAACAGTTTATTTGACTTATAGTTTTAGAGGGTTAGAGTCCATAATGGAAGGTATGGCATTGTAGCATGTGACAGGCATGGCATCACAAACAGAAGGCTGAGAGCTCATAACATTTTTTTAAACAAAATGTCCTAAAATTATGATACAATTACATTACTTCCTTCACTGTATTCTTTCCAACTGCTTACGTGTCTTCTGCCCCTTCAAATTTATAGTCTCTTTTTCTTTATTATTGTCATAAACAAACACACACAGATGTGTATACACACATATATGCATATAATTTCATAGTTCCTTTCTAGATGGAAGAAAGGAGTATATAGATTCAATCTTTTTATGGAAAGAATATTTTAAAAATCCAGATATTTTTACCTTTGCTTATTATGTTTGTTGACTACACATTTTTTTGTTATATTTGTGTTTCACTGTATCTGTAATTCAAAAATTACACAATTTCATATCAGACAAGTGAAACAGAAAATAGTTCAATTAATTTTTTATCTCTGCCCATTTGAAGCTGTTGTGTCAAAGCAGTTGTTTCTCTGAGAAAAATTAAAAGACAAATTGAGCAGTGTCCATACTTATCTGTTCATACTTAGATAATAAAAAACCTTGCTCACTTTCAGTCAAAAGAAATTTCATTTAATAGTTAATATGCCCTTTCCAGTATAATAATAAAAAGTTCCGCCTTCATTCAAAATTAATAATCTTTTACATAGCTCGTGTCTGCTTTTGGCTGTCTGCTTATGGTGGTGGGAAAGAAGTATTATTTCATGTTTGAGTCTCCATTGTGTCCTTATAGCCATCCTGACCCCTCACTAAACTCCCTCCAGTTTCTTCAGGGTTGGGAAATTGTGTGACTAGGAAAAAGAAATAGAGGAACAGCATTCTGTGTGTTTATGCAGGTTGTGCATTTACCACTTACTCCCCTATTAATGATCACTCTGGAGCAGAACAAAAAAGAAACAACTTCATTGATAGAGAACAAAGCTCGAATTTGGTTTTTCTTTTCAAGATAAACACTTAAGGTTGGGTATTTTAGGATGCTTCTTCTAAGCTTTCCCATTTTAATGATCATGGTGTGTAGTTCCCTTCTAGTCTACTAAAAAAATGTTTAAAGGAGGTCCTAGGTACAGCCTAAATGACCTCTGGGATTAAAGAACAGACTGATTTCACAATTCAAACTTTGAAACTCAATCATAGAGCAATGCACTCTATATTTCATCAGACAACTACCAACCTAGACTACTGTACCCAGCAAAAGCATCAGGTATATTTGGAAAAAAAATAAATACTTTCCATGATTTGAGCAAGCTAAATGAATTCATATCCAGCAGATAGAACATAAACAAAATAAGAGAAAAATACTTTAAATTTAAAAGAGGAATAGGTACAATCAATAGACTGTTGAAAGAAAACAAATAAATCTATAATTACTAGAAACACAAAGTACTAACTGAAAACGCAAACAATATGACAACATTCAGCAAACCTCTTCCAATAACAATTTAAATATTGATAACCTCAATTATCCTATCAAATGATACAGGATGGCTGAATGGATGAAAAAACAAATCCATTCTTCTCTTGTTTATGAGAAATGCATCTTAACCTTAAAGATAGAGATCATGTTAAAGTGAAATGATGAAAAAAAGTACCCCAAATAAATGGGAGCAGGAAGCAACCAATTATTATTATACTAATCTCTAAAATTTCAAGATTTCAAGTTAAAAATAACTATAGGAGATAAAGAAAGACTCATTATGCTAATCAAGGGAACACCTAACCTAACGTTTATGAACCAAAATCTGGTGTTCCCACTTTCATAAAAAGCAAAACTAAACAAAACCAAATTTGCTACTGAGTTAAAGACATACACTAATATCAAACCTTAAAAATAGTTTATTTCTATACTCCACTTTCTCCAATAGATGTTCAATCTTGTTAAAAACTAGAGAAACATCAAAACTGAAGCACACCACACATCAAATATGCCTGAAAGATATGTATATGGCCTATTTAGCAGCTCATAGACACTTCTATGAAATATATAGCACCCTGGAACAAAAATCTTAACAGAATCAGACTAATTGAAATCACTTAGTATATTCTATCTACACATAATGCAATAAACCTTAATGTAGACAGGGAACAAATCTCTAGTAAATACACAAACTCAAGAAAGTTAAACAATTCATTGCTGAGTGATGAATGGGTCAAAGAAGTAATCGCAAAAGAAACAAAAACATAAATACATTCCTGGAATTAAATGAAAATGAAAACACAACAGAACAAAGCATCTGGGAATCATTAGCAGCAACCCTATGAGGAAAATTTATAGCTTTAAGTACCTACAATAAAAAAAATCAGAAAGAGCACAAATAAATGACTTAATATTGAAACTAAAAAATTTGGGAAAACAAGAACAACCTAAATTTAAATACACTAGACAGCAAGAAATAATGAAAATTAGAGCAGAAAATAATGAAATCAAAAAAAAGTAAACTAATACAAAGAATCAACAAATCTAATGGCTAGTTCTTTGAGAATATAAACAACATCCACTGACTCTTAGCCCAAATAAACAAAAAAATAGACAACCCAGTGTCATGAGTGACTTCTTTGGAGCAAAAACTCCTTTCGTGGGAGTATTCAGCTGTGCTAGTCAGTCTTGTTGCCTATTTACAATCTCTCGTAGAGGAGTGAGGATGGTCATGAAATCCTTCTCCTGAATATCCAGCCACTCCCTAGTACTTACTATATGAATACTCTTAATTTTATATGGCACTGGGAAGCAGCTAGAGTATAAATGCCAGGGAAGACAAGGAAAGAGGCCCCAAATCTATGCAGCTACATGGAATTCCTCATCTCTGGTGGACAAGGCTTTTCAAGTACGGCCTTTTGTGCTAAGAGCACTCACACCCCAGTAAGTAATCATTTGTCTATGTTCTATAAGGAAGTTCAATACATACATTGGTTTGCAAGGGTGAATTTTTATAGAAATTGTGCCTTGGTTTGTCATTAGGACTGTGGAGAATGGATAAATTTTGCTAATGTCTCCACTTGGGAAGGGGTTTTACCAACACTTAGCATAGTTGGATGGATCTGACAAAAGCAGTGGTGACTTTGGGAGGAACAATGTTTTACATTATATGGCTCACGAATCAAACAAATGAAGCAAAGTTGCCTGGAGGATTATTGTAGAATGAATTTTGCCTTGGGGGTTTGTCCCCAGAGGGCTTATTGGAGGTAGTGGCTGAGGTCTGGGCAGTGCAGAGGGTTTTGCACCAAGGCCAGTGCTATAGGTGGGAGAAATTCCACAATACCAGTCCTATTCCATACGATGTGAAGCAGCATGCTTGGCTCATGGGAGGGATATACTCTGGGATTCTGGAGATGCTTTACTAATTGCAAAAGGCCTAGAGTAGACAGTACAATTCTTAGTAATAGCATATCAGGGGTGGGGGGTGACAAAGAGTAGAAGCAGAGGCAACCTGGCTGCTGCTATGGGTAGTAAGTTTCTCTGAAGTTTTGGTCGCAGTCTAAAGAGAGATTACAGGTAGGTATAATAGGAAAATTCAAGTTAAAAATGGTATGAGGTTGGTGGGTTCTGATTTAGTGTGCAAAATAGATGAAAGATATAAAGAAATGAATGTATTGGCCTGCCATATTTTATAGCTGGGGGAATAAAGTGGGAAGAGGGTTCAGATTAACCCAGTAATACAGAACCCCTCCTTAGACCCCCAAATCTGGAATATCTGGGATGAATCAGGCAGCAATGAAGCAGAAAGTTACATTAAAGTGATTCCAGATGCCCCTCGGGTCCTATTTTTAATACAGAAAAGTGAAAAAAAATCTATGATCCAGTGTACTGATGGAGGCATTAGCAATGGGTCAGTGCAGGAGACTATGCTAATCAGAGAATATTCAGATTCAGAACTGTGGATCAAGGGAAGGCTTTCAAACAAGCAATGAAGGAATCCCTCATTACTGGCTTGTGAGGCTGTGGAACAAGGGAGTATAGGGGATCATTCTGAGTATTTCAGAAGGGAAAAAGCAAGCAATATAACCACCCATTCTTTTAAACGAATGGTCACAATCTAAGGAGATATGAGGGTAATTAGTTCTTGATCAACTGGATCATAGGGGGCATTAGGGATATCTGCTTATATCTAGCTATTTTCCCTATGAACATTAGGGACTAGAGAACAACAGACAGGTATTCTCTATAAAGAAAACTGGAGATTCATGAAGTGGTGTTCACTGCCCAGTTCATAGACCCAGGTTGGACTGTATTTACAGAATTAAGAAGGAAGCTGACTCAGCAAGGCCCACGAGGCTAGTATGGAGTATTTGTGGCAGTGCTGAGCTTCATGGTTGCGTGTGAACTTCATGAAGTGGGGGAAGCTTTGGACCATCTGAAGGATTTAGACTTTCAAGTAAACCCAGTTTATGTGGTGCAGAAGTAAAGAATGAATAAGACAGGAGGGGTTTGTGCAAAAGATCTGATTGTCAAAGGAAAGTCTCGGATCAAGGCATAGGATATCTCCCTGTGAATTTTTGATCAAGGGAGCCAAGAGGCAACTAAAGTAGGACATTTTCCTGGTTTCCTGGTAAGGCGTTGCTGAAGACGTCACATTCCTTGACTATGTGATATCCATAACTCAGTCTTGTAATGACCAGGAAACTCTCCCTAATGACTAACTTTCATAGTTCTGGAAAGTTCTGTACAGGTTTCTAGGAGAAAGAAGACACCAAGTGGTCTTATTTAACACTGCATACATCCTGCAATATTCACTTGCCATGTAATATAACTATTTACTAATCGAATTTGAGGCCTATTTTACTAGGATGTATCCTGGTCAAAAGCCCATGCCTTGGAACAGTGGTTCTCAACCTTCCATTAAATACAGTTCTTCATGTTGTGGTGAACACCTACCATAAAATTATTTTAGTTGCTATGTAATTTTGATACTGTTATGAATCATAATGTAAATATTTTTGGAGATAAAGGATTGTTTAAGGGGTCACAACCCACATGTTGAAAACTACCATCTTAGGAAGTAATAGGGCCTAGCATAGAACATTTTGTTGCTTTACTAACTGGTCATAAAGTTAACCTGCCTTTTAAATATTATATTTATTCCCATTGACTTGGTTGCTACCAACCATAGTTAGAGAAGTTTCTTTTCACAGTTGGCAGTTGTCAATTGAGAGGTGCATAACCTGTCAGTATGGTGAGAATACGATACTAAGTGCTTAGTCTTAAATTTGACAACTTTGTCAACACTCCAGTTCCCACAAGGCTTAGAGAAAGTTGTGGAAGTGTGGGTCAAAACGAAGTAAGAGCAAGAGGATGTATAGGAGTGTTGTGAAAATTGTCTTTATGACATGACATGGCTATGTCACTCCTGAATTCACACCAGTTGTGGTTACCTGCAGAAGACTTACACAAGGTAAAGCCAGTCAAAATTACAGCAAAATGGGGGCGGTACTCTCCTAGCTTTGGATAGCTACTAATCTTGCTTCTTTGGTGATGTGGGTATCACCATACCATCATTTCTCATGCTTCAGCAGATGGCTTCATACCTGTCTACTTATGGATAGTAGTAATTGGACTTAGTGACAGAGAGAGAGAGAGAGAGAGAGAGAGAGAGAGAGAGAGAGAGAGAGAGAAGAAGAAGAAGAAGAAGAAGAAGAAGAAGAAGAAGAAGAAGAAGAAGAAGAAGAAGAAGAAGAAGAAGAATAATTTAGGAGATAATGATATGGCTATAAGAAGAATTAGAGAGAAAGTGGTATGTATATAATCATAATTCATTGTATACATGTGTGGTATTCTCAAAGATAAAAAAGATCATTGAAAAACAATGAGAGGTGGGGGAGTACCTGCCTTTTATCTTAGCTTAAAGGAAATTCATACTGTATTAACCCTTTTACTTCAATGTGTGCTATGAACTTCATTTCACAGAAGTGCAATGCTTCTATAGCTATAGTATTCAAGATTTTTTTTTAAATCCTTTTTTTTAAAAACATTTTTTTGAGACATGATTTCTCTGTGTAGTTTTGGTGCCTGTCTTGGATCTCACTCTGTAGACCAGGTTAGCCTCGAACTCACAGAGATCCACCTGGCTCTGCCTCACAAGTGCTGGGATTAAAGGCGTGCACCACCACTGCCTGGCCAGGAATTTTATAGTAAAGAGATATTGAGTTTTATTAAATGCTTTTCATGAATCAATTGAGATAATAATATGATCTAAAATTATTCTATTTACATCCTTTACTATATTTATTGATTTGTATATATTGAATAATTTTTGCATCTTTAGAATGAAACCAACTTAATATTTTGATAAAGTTTTGAATTCAATTTGTTACTATTTTTGAACATTTAATATATTTTTCGTATTTTGTGAGGGAATTTCATCCATAAGTACAGTATAGTTACATCATTTTCATATCTCTCATTCCCCAGCCGACTCTGCTTTCTTTCCTTCATTCTCTCTCAGATTCGTATGTGTGTGCATGTGCGTGTGTGTCTCTCTGTGTGTATGTATGTATGTATGTATGTATGTATGTATGTATGTATGTATAACTTACTGAGTCCATTTTGTATTGCTTGCTTGTACATGTGTTTAAGGTTGAGATTGGATCAGCAGATAATGACTTTAACAACCTAGATGCCCTTCAACTGAAGAATGGATAAATAAATTGTGGCACATATACACAATGGAATACTACTCAGCAGAGAAAAACAATGACATCATGAGGTTTGCAGACAAATGGATGGATCTAGAAAAAATCATCCTGAGTGAGGTAACCCAGACTCAGAAAGACAAATATGGTATGTACTCACTCATAGGAAGATGCTAGATGTGGAACAAGGATGACTGGACTGCTACTCACATCACCAGTGAGGCTACCTGGAAAGCGGGACCCCAAGAAAGACACGGAGAAATGGATGAGATCTACATGAATAGCCTAGACATGAGTGGGAGCAATGAAGGGCGAGGGTCGAGGGAAAGAGAGTGGGAGATCCTAGCTGGATCAAGAAAAGAGAGGGAAAACAAGGAATAGGAGACCATGGTAAATGAAGACCACATGAGAAAAGGAAGAAACAAAGAGCTAAAGAGGCCCACAGAAACCCACAAAGATACCCCCACAAAAGACTGCTGGCAATGGTTGAGAGACAGCCTGGACTGACCTACTCTGGTGATGGGATGGCCAAACACCCTAATAGTTGTGCCAGAAACCCCATCCAAGGACTGAGGAATCTGGATGCAGACATCCACGGCTAGGCCCCTGATAGAGCGCTGGAAGTCTAATTAGTGAGAAAGAGGAGGGTGTATATGAGCGAGAATTATTGAAACCAAGGTTGGATAAAGCACAGGGACAAATAACCAAGTGAATGGAAGCACATGAACTATGAACCAAAGGCTGAGGGGCCCCCAACTGGATCAGGCCCTCTGAATAGGTGAGACAGTTGATTGGCTTGATCTGTTTGGGAGGCATCTAGGCAGTGATACTAGGTCCTGGGCTCATTGCATGAGTTAGCTGTTTGAAACCTGGGACTTATGCAGGGATGCTTGGCTCAATCTGGGAGGAGGGGACTGGACCTGTCTGGACTGAGTCTATCAGGTTGATCTCAGTCCTCAGGGGAGGCCTTGCTCTGGAGGAGGTGGGAATGGGGGGTGGACCGGGGGGAAGGGGAAGGGGGCAGGAAGGGGAAGAACAAGGAAATCTGTGGCTGTTATATAGAACTGAATAGTATTGTAAAATAAAATAATAATAAAAAACAACAAAACAAACAAACAAACAAACAAACAAAAAAAGAAGTGCCTTAGATTCTGGGAAAAATAGAGAATTATTATAATTTGATTATTTGAGCCTTCCTACATTCAACAAAAGATTAATACCTACTGATAATATAGACATTTTTCAGGTCTGGGTCATCTCTTTAAGGAATCCAGAAACTAAATTGAAAGGTTACATAACTAAGAAATAATTTTGAATACATGTTTTTTTTATGCATCTATACCCTTTGGTAGACTAAATTTTAAGATGCTAGAAAATCTAGCATCATTGAATGTAATACTATATAGGTATCTTACTATATAACAAAAATACCACATATATCCAAAGTAATCATAAGTATGATGCTGGAGGTATTAAAACACACAAACTCAAATTATAGTACAGAGGCACAGTAATAAAGACAACATCTTAACTGGCATAAAATTAGAAAGGTAGGCCAAAGGAATAGAATAGAGGACCAGGATATAAAACATCAAGTTTAAATCCAGAAATATTGAAACTTCCAGATGAAAATATAGAAAATACCCTTCAAGATTTTAGGGAGGCAAGCACATTTTGAATAAAATATCAGTAGCATAGGCACTGACTAACTATCAAAGGGCAGCAATACATGAAAATATGAGTCTCTATACAGCAAAGAAAATACCCATCAGAAAAAAAAAATAACAGACAACCCATTGAACTAGAAAAAAAATACATACCTGCTAGACTTCAGACAAGGGACTGATATCCAGAATTTACAAATAATGGCATAAATTGAATACTAAGGAAACAAATGCCAGTCAATAGAAGGGAAAATTACTTAAGAGAACGTTTTTTTTTTTTAAAGCTATTTTAAGACATGTTCAATATCCCTAGGCATTCAGGGAAATTCAAATTCAAACTGTCATGAGATAACACTTGTTATCATCAAGAAATCTGATGACAAATATAGGAGAGGGTATAGAGACAGATAAAGCCTTAATCACTGTAGATTACAGTCCAAATTAATACAGCTATTTTGTAAATCAGTTTGCAGATTTCTCAAAAAATTAAAGGAGAACTACCATATAACTGAGCTATTTTATTCTTGAGAATACATCCAGAAAACTCTATAACCTACCACAGAGATAACATTTGTATCCCATGATTATTGTTGTTTATTCACAATAGCAAAGAACTGGAATTAACTGAGTTTCCATCAATAAATTAATAGATAATTAAAAGTTGATGTACACAAATATGTACATATATGTATGCATTTATAGTTATAAGAATACTGTTCATCTCTAAAGAAAAATTAAATGACAAATCTGGCAGGAAAATGGATGGATGTAGAGTGTATACCAGTAAACTAGGTCACAAGCTATTTTTCTCAGAAAGAAAATATAACAACAATGTTTGTCCTCCATCATATGTGGAATTTAGGCTGAGTTATGAAGACTATCATGGTTTTAGGCTACTCTGTGCTACATAGTTAGTGCCAGGACAGTCATAACTGCATAGCAAGAATATGTCTTAAAAACCCCAAAGAATGCTTTTTAAGAAGAAATTAAATAAACAGCTATTAGAATTTAAGGTCAAACATGAAAAAATTTCACTTCTATATGAACTGTATGTGGCATTTTATTAGTCTTATCATTGATGTGACAAGAACAACTTAAGAGAGGATTACTTTCATCATTTGAGGATACAGTCCATGATGCATGGAAGACACCTTTAGAGGAATGCTATCTGTAAGATCAGTAGCATGAGAAAGCTAACCAGATTCCACACAGAATCAGCAATCAGAGTAAGGGATGTTGATACTTCACACAATATCTTGAACTCCAGCCTATGGAATGGTGCTACCCTTGTTCAAGATAGGTCATTTTAGCTCAGTTAAGCCTCCTGAAAATGGTACCCTCAATAAATACATAAAAATGTCTCTGGTAGGTGATTATAAACCCTATCATGTTGACAATCAAAACTGACTACCACAAATCCATTCATCCTTGAAAGGTTTTACTCTCCTTACTAGACTACTACAACTTCCACTACCTATTAGCTACAGGAAAAAAACCAAGAAACTCAGAGCATGTCAACAAAAGATAGTCCCAAACTGAAGATACATAAAGCTCTTTGAAAAGATTAAATTCCTGGATATATGACATAAGATTATAGCTCTTTAATCTAGATTTTCTCCAACTGGCAGAAACCCATAATTCAACAGTGAAAGATGTGAAATCATCAACTTTTAAAATGGGTAGAGAGAACAAAGGAAAGAATGCAGACAAACTCAGCACATATTATCTAGGGTCTGTGATAGACATTGTAAGAAGAGAGAATTTGCGGCTAACCATGCCTTCAAAGAGCTAAGCTAACTCATGAGCCAGAAGATATTGCACACTTATCATGCCTCAGACATTGTTGTAGGTGCCTAGGAATAAACCTATGAACAAAAATATAAATCCTCTGCAGCTGGTTATTAATTTTATTCTTTGTGGTGAAGAATTTAATTTTGTATTAAATGTAGTGAAGAATGTAAGATCCTCAGCACTAGAGATACCAAGAAAGGAATTACAAACCTCCTTCCCCTTTAAGTTCTTAAAAATACTTGGAGATGAAGCTTCCAAGTGAGTACCACCTTTATTTCCCCTTGTGCTGTGACTCAAGCATATGTTGTCTTCACAAATAGGATCTTACAGTCATGTTCTGGAAGGTACCCTGTAGCATTATCAACAGTGTGTAATGTTTGGAGTTTCTATGGAACCTCACTGACAACAACTCCAAAAGAATGTCTGCAGTGCCAAAAGATGCTATGCATGCTCTTGGAGGAGCAAAGTAATCATCAGTCTCATCCAGCTGTGAACTCTGCAAGCTATAATAATGACTGTCATGGCAAGACACATCTACTGGTAAAATAGTGACACAAACTTCATGAAAATAACCAACTTCTATTGTTCTGATAAATGGTCATAATATTAAACTGACTCCCAATGATTTATCATTACACCCATAGATTATTGCATCCCCCAATCCTCATCAGAGAAGATGCTGTTTGCAGTACATGATGAATAACAGAGACAGTTTGCAAAGGTACTAAGACTTAGATATTGTGTAATCCTCAGTCTTAAATGGAACTTTTTTAATTTAAGAAATGTTTTATTCATTTTACATACCAACAGCAGATACCCCTCTCTTCTCTCCTCCCACAATCCCCAGTTCCCCCAACCCTGCATCAAGGCTGAGCAAGGCATCCCATCATAGGTAATGGGCTCCAAAAAGCCAGGTTATGCACCAGGTATACATCCTGATCTCACTGCCAGGAACCCCTCAAGCTACACATATGTTTCCCATATACAGAGGGCCTAGTCTGGTCCCGTGCGGGCTCCACAGCTGTTAGTCTAAAATTCGTGAGTTCCCAAGAGCTTGATTTAGTTGTCTCTGTAGATTTCCCCATCATGATCTTGGTCCCCCATTCTCATATAATCTCTCTTCCATCCCTTTGACTAGATACCCAGAGCTCAGCCTGTGCTTGCCTGTGAATCTCTGCATCTGTGTCCATCAGTTACTGAATGAAAGCTCTATGATAGCAGTTAGGGTATTCATCAATCTGGTAAATGGGGTAGGCCAGCTCAGGCACCCTCTCCACTATTGCTAGTAGTCTAAGCTGGGGTCATCCTTGTTGATTCCTGGGAATTTCCCTAGCACCAGGTTTTCCCTAACACCATAATGTCTCCCTCTATGAGGGTATCTCTTTTATAGCTCTCCATTAAGTCCCTCCCCCAGCTCTACACTCCCCTTCCCTCATGTTCTCATTCCCCACCCCTTCCCTCTATTGCTCCCCTTCACCCCCAATTTACTCTGGAGATTTCATCTATTTCCCTTTTCCAGAGCAATCTATGTATCCCTCTTAGAGTCCTCCTTGTTTTACCTAGCTTCTCTGGAGCTATAGGCTGTAGTCTGGTTGTACTTTGCTTTACATCTAGTATCCATTTATGAGTGAGTACATACCATGTTTGTCTTTCTGAGTCTGGGTTGCCTCACTCATGATGATATTTTTTAGGTCCATCCATGCCTGTAAATTTCATGATGTCATTGTTTTTTACAACTGAGTAATACTTTATTGTGTATATGTACCACATTACATTCATCCATTCTTCAGTTGACGGGCATATATGTTGTTTCCAAGTTATGGCTATTATAAATAATGCTGCTATGAACATAGTTGAGCAAGTGTCATTATGATTTGATTGAGCATACCTTGGGTATATGCCCAAGAGTGGTATCATTGGGTCTTAAGGTAGATTGATTCCCAATTTTCTGAGAAGTCGTCATACTGCTTTCCAAAGTGGCTTTACAAGTTTGCATTCCCACCAACTGCAGAGGAGTGTTCCCCTTGCTCCACATCCTCTCCAACATAAGCTGTCATCAGTGGTTTTGATCTCAACCATTCTGAGAGGTGTAAGATGGTATCTCAGAGTCATTTTGATTTTGCATTTCCCTAATGACTAAGGATGTTGAGCAATTCCTTAAATGTCTTCCAGCCATTTGAGATTCTTTTGTTGAGAATTCTGCTTAGAGATGGGTTGTTTGGTGTTTTGATGTCTAGTTTCTTAAATTCTTTATATTTTGGAGATTAGCCCTCTCTGTCAGATGTGGGGTTGGAGTCTGTAATATGTGGGGTTGGTGAAGAGCTTTTCCCATTCTGCAGGCTGCCATTTTGTTTTATTTACCATGTCCTTTGTCTTACAGAAGATTCTTAGCTTTAGGAGGTCCCATTAAATGTGACATTTTTGAAGGTTGAGGGATCATTAAGGAAGAAGATACACAAAGGTGTAAGAGCCAACAGCAGTGTATGATTAGAGGAGATCATGTCTTCTGATACAGCAGAACAACTGCATGTTCGAATTCACAGTAGTTTTTACATCATGCAAAAGATCTGTACAAGCTCAAGTCAGACCAAACCCCATCTTTGAGAAGGGATATGGGCACAAATTCCAAGCCTGGATGAGGAGATATTAGCAGTTCATATTCATAACTGCTAGAAGAGGAGTAGTCCATTTTCTTTTAGAGTATAGTGTTTGGTAACTCACCACAAGTCATTGGAAGACCATATACCCAAGAATTTATGGATGGGGAAAAATGGATTTGATAG
This sequence comes from Peromyscus leucopus, assembly GCF_004664715.2. NCBI lineage: Eukaryota > Metazoa > Chordata > Mammalia > Rodentia > Cricetidae > Peromyscus > Peromyscus leucopus. The sequence goes on from NC_051083.1 coordinate 57,210,220, forward strand.
GATTAAAAATAAATGATGATACAAACTTGGATGGGTAGGGGAAGGGATTGAGTCTGGCAGTATTTGGGGGTGAATATAATCAAAACACATTGTACAAAATTTTCAAATATCTAATATTTTTGATTAATTAAATTTTTCATTTATTTTACATCCTGACTACAGTTTCCCCTCTCTCCTCTCCTCCCCTTCTCTCCCCCATCTCCTCTCTTCTCCTCTCCCATCCATTCCTCTTCTGTTTCTGTTCAGAAAGGGGCAGCCTCCCATGGGTGTCAACAAAGCATGTCATATCAAGTTAAGGCAGGACCAAACTCCTCCGTTTGTGTTAATGCTGGGCAAGGCAACCCACTATGGGGAATAGGTTCCCCAAAACCAGCTCAAGTGTTAGGGATACACACTGATCCCACTGCTCAATGTCCCACAAATAGACCAAGCTACACAATTGTTATTCATATGTAGAAGCCCTAGGTCGGTCCTATGCAGGCTCCCTAGCTATCAGTCCAGAGTCTATGAGCTCCTATGAGCCCAGGTTAGTTGTTTCTGTGGGTTCCTTTATGATGACCTTGACCCGCTTGTACAATCAATCATTCCTCCCTCTCTTCAAAAGGATTCTCAGAGATGTGCCCAGTGCCTGGCTGTAGATCTCTGCATTTGTTTCCATCAAACATGATGAAGGCTCTCTGATGACAAATAGGGAAGTCACCAGTCTGATTACAGGAGATGGCCAATTCAGGCATCCTCTTCACTATTGCTAGGATTTTTAGCTGGGGTCATCCTTGTGCATTCCTGGGAGTTTCCTTGGCACCAGGTTTACCCCTAACCCTAAAATGGCCCCCAAATCAAGACATCTCTTTCATTACTGTCCTGCTCCATCCTGCCCCCAACTCACCCAACCCAATCCCTCATGTTTCCAGATCTAATATTTTTTAAAAAATACTTAAGGTAGTAAGAGTGCTAGTTATTAATCAAAAGACTAAGGTCTAATATAATAGGAGATCATAGTGTGTGCCTTTTTTTAACGTGGACCTTTAAATATTCTTTATATGGCAAGGATAGATGTAGTGGGTAGCTGTTCCAGGTCCCGTTTAACTATGTGGAGTTGCCTTAATAAATCCCCCAATAGATAGATTTGATAATATTTGTAACATTATGATGCTTGTTCTTACTCTCAACTGCTGTTTGCATGTTTATTTACCTATTTGTGTTTATTTATAATGCACATTTATAATTTCTATTTTCTTTTCTAACCACTACATCTCATATGCAAGCATTTGTTTCATGAACCTATTATGATTCTCTTTTCAAATAAACCTACAGAGAAGCTTTGTAGAAGCTTCTACAAAGACCTTTTTTTTTTTTTTTTGGTTTTTCGAGACAGGGTTTCTCTGCGTAGTTTTGCGCCTTTCCTGGAGCCCAGGCTGGCCTCGAACTCACAGAGATCCGCCTGCCTCTGCCTCCCGAGTGCTGGGTTAAAGGCGTGCGCCACCACCGCCCGGCCCAAAGACCTTTTTTTTTTTAAAAAAAATCTTTACCTCCTAGTTGTTCTTTATCTTCTTTTCTTAGTTTATGTTTCCCTAACTTTATACATACTAAAGAGGCTATATTTGGGAATATGTATTTATATGAGACCAAAAAAAATAAAACAAGATTATTTTTCCTATAATGATATAGTCCAGTAAACAAAATGAACACAAAAATTGTTAGGTGTAATACAATTTGACACAAACTTTAAAAAATGCTTTCAAAGTATTATGGAGTCTCAGGAAACCAAGAAATTAGTTTCAAAAAAGCAAGGAAAGACAGTGTTCATCCTTTCAACCAAGAGTGTCGAGTACCTGCCAATTGTATTCCTTGTGCCAGGTATCAGTGACACTATAGCAACTATGATGGAAGTGCTTTTGTTATGAATAACTTAGCAGGAAGTAAGAGTTCATACTTGAAAACAACTGAAACTAAGTTTCAACCAATTGCATGACTTCCAGCATAGGAGACTTTCCCAAGCAACTGAAAATTAAAGCAAAAAAGGGCTTTTGGCAAACAGTGAGGAGACAGATTCTGGAAAGAGAAAACAAACAGAGCAAACAGAAGTTTCAAATCAGCTCAAAGTGACTCTGCTATGTATTCTAACCTTGCTCCATCTCCAGGAAACAGAAAGATGAATCTGAAAGCACACTCCATTCCAATGTATAGATAGGCCATTGTGGTGGCCATGGATGTGAGAGCCAGTTTCTGAAATCCCAAAGCACAGAAAAGTGGATTAGTGAAGTAAATTTGGAAATTAAATAGTCAGAAATCTAACAACAGTCATTACAGTTAAATTTTAAAATTGGTGTGGTTAAAGTTATTAAGTATATATCCTTCAGCTACCTTTGAGTAACTTCAATTACTCTCAATACACTTTGAGAGGCATTTGCTCTGTAGTTAATCACTGCTACTGATGGCTATACCAAAGGCTTCAGATGGCAGACATTGATTTGTGATAGTGCTACTTCTCATGTGGGCAACTTGAAATGGGGTAAAGTAAGGAAAGTTTTAGAGATGTAGAGTTTCAAAGGTGATCTATGAAGAACTTTATTTCAAAGTTAAATAATACCATAGTATCTTATTAAGCTGGATAAAAATCAATAATGAAAGTCAAAGAAATATTGATTGGTTTTATTAAACTATATTTAACAAGCTGTTTTTTATTGTTATGCTTTTAGATTAGAGTATTTTTTTGTTTCTTCTTTGGCCTTGGAAACATGATTGCCTGTCTCAGATTCCTTAGTAATGGAGTTAACAGGTTGTGCCTCTATTCCTGACTTAACAAAGTTCCTGATATCTCAGAAATATCACTTAGTAGAGCAAATAATCAACATGAAACTCAAAAGCACTAGACCTAAATCATTTCCACTTTGCTTTATTCCTTCCAAACCCTCCCATAGAAAACTCCTTGCTTTCTTTCAAAATCATGGCCTCTTTTTTCATTAATTTGTCATATGCATATATGTATATAAATATATATTCCTAAATACAACCTGCTCGACCTGTATAGTGCTTGTTGTACATACATTTTCAGGGTTGACCATTTGGTATTGGATAACTAATTGGTATGCTCTTCCCTTGAAATGACTATTTCTGTGAATCTCAACATTCCTTAGTTGCCTGTAGTTCTTTGTGCAGGGTTGAGGACACATGGGCATTTATACGAAATGCTTAAAACCTCTTTAAGAGATAGTTTTTAATGAAAATAAAGTCAAATATCTATAGGTTTTTTGAAGTCTTTACTTAAAAAATTACTGTTGTTTATCAGCTCAAAAATTAAACTGCCAAGGAAGGAATAGTCTTATTTAACTTAAACTATTGTTTCTCCTACTGTCAATTATAACCTATTAGTAGAGGGTCAGGAAGGACACAAGAGGAGTTAGGTGGTGGAGAAGAAGGGGTGGAAATAATGTAAAGAGAATACTCATGTTTGAAGCTTTCAAAAATATAAAAATGGAAATAAAAAAATATCTATTTATCTTTAAATGAATGAGGCTTGATGAGATGACTCAGCAGGTAAAAACATTTGCTGTGTGTTCAATCCCTGGAAACCATGGTAATAAGACAGAACTAACTCCCAAAAGTGGTCCTCTGACCTCCACACAAGCACTGTGGCACATATGTGTATATAGACTATGCACATACACACAACAAATAAAATTAAAATAAAAAGAAGCTATGACATTAAAGTTGAGTGTGTTAATTCAAATCAGTAGTATATATATATGCATACATGTGTATATATGTATGTGTACAACATATATATAGTATATGTGTGTATAAATCTATAAATACATATTTGCTACATAGTAATATGTACAATGTACAGACACACAATTTTATCAGTAATATATATATATATATATATATATATATATATATGTATACATGTCATGTATAACATGTAGATGTATCCAACAGTCTTATTAAATAAGAAACACAGAAACAATGTTAAAGAGAAAGCCAAGAGGTCAGAGCTCAGAGCTAAAATCTCACCCTTCCTCCTGCTGTCCCAGCTTCCTGAAAGAGAGCTATTTCCTGTGTGTAAGTTGTTTTTCTAGTCATTCTGCCTTCTCATTGGTTGTAAACCCAAACACGTGACTGCCTCGTCAGTGTCTGAATGTACAGCCCCCTAGGTCTTAAAGGCATATGTCTCCAATGCTGGCTGTATCCCTGAACACACAGAGATCTATGGGATTAAAGGCGTGTGCCTCCACCGCCACACTCTGTCTATGGCTCTAATAGCTCTGACCCCCGGGCAACTTTATTTATTGACATACAATCAAAATCACATTTCAGTACAATTAGAATACCACCACATTTCCCCTTTTCTATTTTAATAAAAAGAAAAAAAAAGCAAAAGGTTATAACTAACAAAAGAAAAACTATATAAAAAAGTACAATAACTATATACAATATATACAAGTAATAAATACCTAAACAGGTATTTGACAAATCAGAGAAAATAATTCCATTATCTATCCTATTTTGGTAAATCCAAGATGAATCTAATGCACTTTCTATCCTAATTAATTTTCAACTATAACTAACTAATCTTCAACCATAACTAACTAATCTTCAACTCCCTCAGAGACCCAAGAAGGGAATAATATTAGCTAACAAAAATAAAAACAGGAAGTGCATGCAAGCAACTTCCAAAAAATTTGTGAGTTGACAGAAACAGCCAGCTGCCTGGGCAGTCACCTGAGGTTTCTCCACAGTGTTGGGGCATCATCTTCAGCCTATAGGCTTAGTGTATCTGACAGACTCATTTGTGAAGTAGGATGTACACAAGGTCAACAGTTCAACCTCACATTGGGTGAAAGCAGTCCATGTACCAGAAACACCTGAATTCCACTAGTGTCCTGTCATGATTCAGGATTTTAAATTCTGGAAATTGTTGACAGTTTTTTTAACTCAGCTGTTCATTCTTCTTGGCTGTGTATATATGGCTTCATCTCAGCATCCTCTTCTTCTCCACATCCCTCTATTAAATGCCAGTGTACTTTCGAGAGGCATGAGCTTTCAGCTGTTGTTCCATTGCACAACAGAAGCCATCGGCCCTCTGCCTGTTAAGCTGCCTTCGAGGAAAAGGGCACTGTACCTTTTCCAGATTGTGAAGGCCACTTCAGGGATGGGGCCATATTGTCCTGGCTTCAGAAGATGCCTTTTGATAAAGCCATAACCACACTTGTTTTGGCAAGAATCAGTAGTCCCTTGTTTCGTGTTCTGTCTGTCCATTTTGTCCTGTTGATTCGAGGATACTTTGTTGTCCAGTGGCTAACTTTTGCCACAATGAAAGTTGACTCCATATGCAATTTCTTCAATGCCCATATTTTCTCTGAAGTAGATTGGTACTGCCAGGAGCCGACATGTCTCAAAAAAGAAAAATTTTCTAAGTTATTAAAACATTTTAAATGCCATATTCTGTAGATCTCTGAAGGGTTTGAAGATGACCTGTCTAAAACATCTCTGCTCAATTTTTAAAACATATCTAATATAACTACAAGTTCTATTGTAATGTCTAACTACTAACTTTCATTTTTTATATCCTAATAGTTGGTAATAATAACATTCAAGGATCAGAAATTTGCATTACATTGTTAAATGAATGGTATGAATACAATTAGAAATATACATATAGCATTTTCTAACAATATCAATTTCAAATTTGTATACAATATAAAACAATCCAAAAAAATAAAAAATAAAACAATCCAATCCAATGTAAAGTATTTAAAACTAGTAATTGTCTTTTTCTTTTCTTTCTTTCTTTTCCTTCCTTTTTTTTTTAAAAAAAAAAAGAACCTTAAATCTATTCTCCTTTGCTTAGCCTTTTTCCTAACCCTTGACAACAACTTGTAACCAACCCCCCTAAATACTGAAAATTATCCCAGACCCAAAACCCATTAAAAAGACCAAAAAACCACCCGCCCCACACCACCTCTTTGGGAATGTGGGCGTCGTATTCTTAAAATTGCTTCCTGCTGGGTATGGGCGAAGTTTTCTTTATCCTGAAAGAAAAATTTTAGGTTAATTGTCAAATTCTAGGAAAGGTAACTATATCCTTCATTATCCAGTCTGTGTATAATGTCAAAGTTCAGGGTTTATCTCAAGTCCATGTGACTGCCTTGTCACTGTCTGAATGTACAGCCCCTAGGTCTTAAAGGCATATGTCTCCAATGCTGGCTGTATCCCTGAACACACAGAGATCTATGGGATTAAAGGCGTGTGCCACCACCGCCACACTCTGTCTATGGCTCTAATAGCTCTGACCCCCGGGCAACTTTATTTATTAACGTACAATCAAAATCACATTTCAGTACAATTAGAATACCACCACAATAACATTTCAAATATATGCATATATTATATTTATGTGATATATGTCAGATTGCAACAAGCTTGTTTTTAGTAAAATTTGCTTTTAGGACTGAAGAGATGGTGGATAAGAGCACCCACTGCCTATGCAGGTGACCTTGGTTTGGTTCTCAGTGACCATATGTCAGCACACAGCTGTCTGCAACTCTAATTCCATTATCCATTGCCCTCTTCTAGACTCCATTAACACCAGGTATATATGTGGTACATATGCCTACAGGCAGCAAAGCACTCATACACATAGACTAAATATAAGTAAATAATATAAAATTATTTTTGAGATGGAATTAATTAAGAACTTCCCTTTCATATACAAGCTTCTAGGAATTTCTCCTTAGCAAAATCGTGTTTTGAAGTTAGGTTTAGGTCATGTATATATACCTCCATATCACCAAAATATTTATACCTAAAAGTTTACCAAATATAATTGGAAAATGTTCTTCCAGTCTCCTTTCCTTCTAAGCACCATAACTTATGAGCATCTTTTATAAAAGATGTTTCTCATTTGTTTCTCAATCTCAAATCTTTTCTTTTGGCATCCAATAATAATTTTATTTTGCTTTAAGGAAATTGATTAAATGCTACCTAATCTGAGATTTCTGAAAACACCTAACCACATAAAAACTATACTCATTTCTTTGTTTGAGGATTTGTTCCTCCAAGTTGTCTTGCTTAGAGATTTTTTTTACTGCTACTTTATGTACTGAAATTTTATTTTTATCTTAAAACCAAGAGTGTGAATGTCCCATGAAGCTATTGCTACCATTTATTTCTATGGCACTGACAATCCTTCCCTTTTTATTGCCTTGACCATGATAAGTTTATTCTGTTAAATATATTATTTAGCTGGAAGACTTTTGCAAGGCTATTTGGACTAACTCTTTACCAAAGACAAAGCAGCCCAGAAAACTGCATCCAAATAACCTTAGGAGCATAATAGACATGCAGATTTACCTGTTTTGTGATAAGATGTCCTGAATCAGAGTCCTGGGCTAGTATCGTAGGGGTTAGCATGAGCATTATTCTCTGGGTATTATGTCCTTGACTTTGAGCACTTATGGTCTGTCTAATGTGACACACTACTGAATCTAGGGACTATTGGGTTCCCTGTCTTCATAGGAGAATCTCGGTCATTAAATCCTCTGATATCCTTTTTTTTTCTTTTCTGACACTGCCCAGGTACAGATTTGGGGTCTAGTTTTCAGATTTGTAGAGACTAGGTACACAGAACTTTGTCAACAGGAAGGACAGAGCTAAGAAATAACATATTCACAAGAAAACGGAGAGCTAAATTCTAGATCCTCTACAACGTGTATCTGCCACTTAAAAATTACACAGTAATTTCCATCTATTGCTAAATGCCATTGGGTTCTTAAATTCTGTTTCTATAATCATTATTATGCATATCCATTGTCCCAAGCTCTATGTTCACAGCTCTGCAGATAAAATTTGAGGCTAAATTTCCTCTTCTATAAAATGGAGATATTAATGGCACAAAGGTAATAAAATAATATGCAAAATAATACAATAATGAGTAAATTGGTTGACATGACTGAGAGGTTCAATAAATGATTCTTGATAATTAGAAAATAATCTGAATAGTGTCTGATTCCAAATGGCCTCCAACTATTCTTTTCTGATATTTATTTTTATATTTCTCTCATACATCACATCCTGTCTACAGTTTGTACTTTCCCCTCCCTCAACTCCTCCTAGTACCATTTCTCCTTTCCCTAAAATCTACTCCTCTTTCTTTTTCCTTCAGACAAACAAAAAAAGAGCAGGTTTCCTAGGGATATCAATCTAACATGGCATATTATGTTACCATAAGACTAGGCACAGACCCTCATATCAAGATGGACAAAGCAAACTAGTAGAAAGAAAAGGGGCCCAAGCACAGGCAAAAGAATCAGAGATGTCCCTCACTCCTACTGTTTGGTGTCCTACAAGAACACAAAGCTACACAACCATAATATGTAGGCAGAAGACCTAGCTCAGACCTATACAGGGCCCATGATTATTGCTTCAGTCACTGTAAACCATTGTGATCTCTGCTTAGTTGATTCTGTGGGTTGTGTTCTCATGGTGTCCTCAAATCCTCTATGTCCTAAAATCCTTCCTCACTCTCTTCTGTGGGATTCCCCTGGCTCCACCTAGTGTTTGGCTATTGGTCTTTGCATTGCTCCCATCAGTTGTTGAATCACACCTCTCTGATGATAATTGAGCTAGGTACCCATCTATGAGTACAGCAAAATTTCATTAGGAATCATTTCATTGTTTTTGTTTGTTTGTTTGTTTGTTTGTTTTTTGCCAGTCATGTTTGGTTCTATCCTGGGTCTCTGGGCTGTCCAGTCTCTGGTTCCTGGCCCTCAAGGCAGGGTCAGGCATGGGCTCCCTCTAGTGGCATGGGCCTCAAGTTGGACCAGTCGTTTGTTGGCCACTCCCATACCTTTACCCCAGCATATCTTGGAAGCAGGACAAATAGTAGATCAAAGGTTTTCTGGCTGGGTTGGTGTCCCAGTTCCTCCACTGGAAGGCTTGTGTGCTTATAGAAGATGGCCAGTTTGGGCTCTGTATCCCCCATTACTAGGGTTTTTTTTCCACTGGGATCACTCTCTTAGATTCCATGAAATTTCCATTGCAGTAGGTTTGTACATAGCTCACTAAGTGCCCCACCACCACCAATTCCAGTGGTCTCTCCCAGTACTCTCTTCCTACATCTCCTCCCACCTGATCCCTCCTATTCCCATTCCTGCCTTCTTCCAGTCCTCCCACATGTCTATTTTATTTCCCCTTCCCAGGTAGTGCCATGTGCCCCACCTTGAATTCTCCTTGATACTTAACTTCTCTGGGCCAGTGGATTGTAGCATGATTATCCTTTACCTAATAGCCAATTTCCAGTTATAGGTGAGTATATATATCATGTTTGTCTTTCTTGGTCTGGATTATTTCAATTAGGATGATATTTTCTATTCCCATGCATTTGCCTGCAAATTTCATGATATCATTGTTTTTAACAGCTGAGTAATACTTCATTGTGTAAATGTACCACATGTTATTTATCCATTCATTGGTAGAGGGACACCTAGGTTGCTTAGAATTTCTGGCTATGTGGTGATATTTTATTTGTATGTTAATAAATAAAGTTTGCCTGGAGATCAGAGGTCATAGTCAGCCATAAACAGAAGTCAGGCAGTGGTAGCATACACCCTAAATCTGATCACATGGCAGGTAGAGTCTCTGTGTGTTCAAGGACAAAGCCAAGCGTGGTGACACATGCCTTTAATCATAGTACCAACCATAGAGACCTGTAGGTGTATACAGACAGGCAATGACAAGGAAGTGATGTGGCTGGGCTTAGAGCCAATGAGAAGGCAGAACAGGAAGGCAATAAAGGCACAGGTTAGACAGGAAGAGGTTCTCTTGGGAAGCTATGGTAACGTGGTGAGCTAAGGTTAGTTGGCAGCTATTGCTCTGATCTCTAGGGCTTGCATCCCTGTATTTGGCTCTGTGTTTCTTCTTTAGTAAGACTGTTTAGAAATTCATCTACATGGCTATTATGAATAAAGCTGCAATAAACATGGTTGAGCAAGTGGTAAGAAGGAGTATCCTTTGTGTATATGCCCAAGAGTTTCTGAGGAACCACCATATTGTTTTGCATAGTGTCTGTAACAAGGTTGCACTCTCACCATTAATGGAGGAATGTTCCCCTTGTTCCACAACTTTACCAGCATGAGATGTCACTTCTGTTTTTGATCTTAGCCATTCTGACAGGTGTAAGATAGAATTTAAAAGAAGTTTTGATTTGCATTTCCCTGATAGATAAGGATGTTGAACATCCATTAAGTGTTTCTCAGCCATATGAGATTCCTCTGTTGAGAATTCTACTTAGATCTGTGCCCAATTTTTAATTGGATTATTTGGTTTGTTGGTGTCTAGTTTCTTGAGTTCTTTATGCATTTGGATATCAGCCCTCTGTCAGATTATAAGATAGTAAACATCTTTTCCCATTCTGTAGGCTGCCATTTTGTCCTATTGATGGTGTCCTTTGCCTTACAGAAGCTTTTCAGTGTCATGAGGTCCCTATCATTGATTATTGTTCTTAATGCCTGTGCTACTGGTCTTAATACCTATACTACTGGTATTCTAGTCAAGAAGTTGTCTTCTGTGACGATAAGTACAAGACTATTCCCCACCTTCTTATCTATAAGGTTCTTCATATCTGTTTGTATGTTGAAGTCTTTTATATAAATGGGCTTGATTTTGTGCATGGTAATAGATGGATTTGTTTGCATCTTTCTACAGACATCCAGTTAGGCCAGCACTAATTGTTGAAGATGCTTTCTCTTTTTAATTGTATATTTCTGGTTTCTTTATCAAAATTTAGCTGTCCATAGGATTTATGTCTGAGTATTCAATTTGATTGCATTGATGAATGTGTCAGTTTTTATGCCAAAACCATGCTGTTTTTATTACTAGAGCTCTGTAGAACAGTTTGAAATTAACCTATGGACACTCATTTATTCTACAGGGTAATTGTAGCTATCATGAATTTTTGTTTTTCCATATGAGGTTGACTGTTGTCCTTTCAAGGTCTGTAGAGTGTTATGTTGGAATTTTGATGGGGGTTGCATTGAATCTATAGATAGTCGTTGGTAGGATGGCAATTTTTACTATGTTAATCCTTCCAATCCATGAGCATGGAAGATCTTCTCATTTTCTGATATCTTCTTCAATTTCTTTCTTGAATGACTTGAAGCTTTTGTCATACAAGTCTTTCACTTACTTGGCTAGAGTTACTCCAAGATATCTATTGTGAAGGGTGTTATTTCCCCAATTTCTTTCTCAGTTCATTTGTATTTGGTATACCAGGAGGGCTACTGATATTTTTTGAATTAATTTTCTAAACATCCACTTCACCAAAGGTGCTTCTCAGCTGTAGGAATTCCCTGGTAGAATTTTTGGGGATGATTATGTACAATATCATATCATCTGAGATTAGCAATACTTTGACTTCTTCCATTCCAATGGAAGAATTTGAATCCCCTTGATTTCCTTCAGTCTTATTGTTCTTTCTAGAAATTCAATTACTATATTGAATAGATATGGAAAGAATAGATAGCCTTGTCTTGTTCCTGATTTTAGTGGAATTGCATTTAATTTTATGTTGGCTATCAGTTTGCTGTAAAATGTCTTTATTATTTTTTTTAAATGCACCCCTTTTATCCCTAATCTCTCCATGACTTTTATCATTAAGGGGTGTTGGAATTTGAAAAAAGCCTTTTAGCTTCTGATGAGGTGATCATGTATTGTTTTCCTTTCAGTTTGTTTATATGGTGGGTTACTTTGACTGATTTTCAAATGTTAAAACACTACCTGCATCTCTGGGATGAAGCCTACTTGCTCATGGTTGATGATCTTTGTGTTGTATTCTTGGATTCAGTTTGTAAGCATTTTATTATTTTTGCATCTATGTTCATGAGGAAAATTGGTCTGTAATTCTTTTTCTTTGTTGAATCTTCCTGTGGTTTGGGTATCAGGGTGACTGTGGCCTCATAAACTGAATTTAAAAATCTTCCTTATGTTCTATTTTGTGGAATAATTTCAGGAGTATTGGTGTTTAGTCTTCTTTCAGAATCTGGTGGAATACTATGCTGAAACTGACTGGTCCTGGGCTTTTTTTTTTTTTAGTTAGGAGACTTTTAATGACTGCTTCTAGTTTCTTAGGGTTTGTAGGTTTACTTTAAGTTTATTTAACTTTTGTAAGTGGAATCTATTGAGAAAATAATCCACTTCTTTTAGATTTTCCAATTTTGGGGAGTGCATGTTTTTAAAGTATAATCTAATGATTCTTTAGATTTCCTCAGTGTCTGTTGTTATGCCCCAAGTTTCATTTCTGACTTTTGTTAATTTGGATAATCTCCCTCCATCTATTAGTTAGAGTTTATCTATCTTTTTTACTTTTTCAAAGGATCAACTCTATTTAATTGATTCTTTGTTTCTATTTTCTTGATTCTAGCCCTCATTTTGATTATTTCCTACTCCTATTAGGGGTGTTTGCTCCTTTTTATTCTAGAGCTTTCAGGTGTGCTTTTAAACCGTTAGTATGAGATCTTTCCAAGTTCTTTTTAAAGGCACTTAGTGCTATGAGCTTTTCTCTTAGCACAGCCTTCATCTTGTTCCATAAGTTTGGGTATGTTGTGTATTAACTTTCATTGAATTCTAGGAAGTCTTTAATTTCTTCCTTTGCTTCTGCCTTTGAGATTGCTGAGTAGATGCCATAACAGGCTGCTCAGTCTTCTGTCAGAGATCAGGCCTCAGTTTCAGTTTCCAGAGACTGAGCAAGCAGTTTCTGAAAGAACCACAAACAATGGACAATCAATCTTCAATGCCCCTGACAGCAGGGACTAGGGAGACAGCACATACCAAGCCTGGGCCATCCCTAAAGTATCTCAAGGCAATGACCAAATAGGGACAAATCCTCTATCCCCCTTGGAACTTGGCTAAACTTGCCCAAAGATGGTAAAACTGTAGCCCTAGCCAGTCCCTGCTAGCCCTAGCCAAGTAGAAACACACCAACATAATTGCCACTTGCTTAAGCCAATCATAGATAGAATAACTTAACTGCCTTAGAATTCCTTTAGCTGTATATAAAAGGAGCCTGTGAGCTTCTCTCAGGGTCACCATTTTGCCTTTGTGTCAGATGTGCAGTCCCAGTGTGCTGGCACTCTTATTCTCAAGATAATAAATACTCTTACAGATTGCATACATGGATGGTGATCTTTTGGAGAATGACGCTAGGACCCTAACATCTTGACACAATGGTAATCTCAGTAGAGAGCTGTTCAGTTTTCTTGAGTTTGTAGGCTTTCTTTTGTTTCTGTTGTTGCGGATATCCAGCTTTAAACAATGGTAGTCTGATAGGGTGCAGCAAGTTATTTCAATTTTTTTCTGTCTGTGGAGATGTGCTTTGTGACTGAGTATGTGGTCAGTTTTTTATTTCAATTTTATTCTATCTATTGAGATGTGTTTTGTGACTAAGTATATGGTCAGTTTTGGAGAATGTTCTGTGAGGTGTTAAGAAGAAGGTGTATTCTTTTGTGTTTGTTTGAAATGTTCTGTAGATATCTGTTAGGTCTATTTGCTTCATAATATCTGTTAGCTTTAGTCTTTCTCTGTTTATTTTTTGTCTGAATAACCTGTCCATCGGTAAGAATGGGGTATTGAAGTCTCCATTATCAGTGTGTGAGGGTTGATGTGTGATTTAAGCTTTGGTGATGTTTCCTTTACAAAAAGTAGTGCCTTTGCATTTGGGGCAGAGATGTTAAGAATTGAAAAATCATCTTGGTAGATTTTTCCTTTGATGAGCATGAAGCGTCCTTCCCTGTCTCTTTTGATTAATGTTGATTTGAAGTCCATTTTATTAGATATTAGAATGGCTACACCAGATTTGTTTTTAGGTCCATTTGCTTAGAAAATATTTTTCTAACTTTTCACTCTGAGGTAACGTCTACCTTTGATATTGATGTGTGTTTCTTGTATGAAGCAGAAGGATGGATCCTGTTTTTGCATATATTCTGTTAATCTGTTGTTGGGGAATTGGGTCCATTGATATTGAGAGATATTAATGACTAATGATTATTAATTACTGTTATTTTCTTGTATTTGCTATTGTTGGTAGTGTGTGTGTGTGTGTGTGTGCGCGCGCGCAAGCACTTGTGCGCGCATTTGTACGTGTGTGCACAAGCACACCTGCTTCCCTTCTTGTAGTTTTGTTGGTATAACATTATTTCCTGTGTTTGTGTGGGTGTAGCTAACCTCCCTGAGTTGGAGTTTTCCTTCTAGTACTTTCTTTAGAGCTTAATGTGTGGGTAGATATTGTTGAAATTTGACTTTATCATAGAATATCTTGTTTTTTTCATCTATGGTGATTGAAAATATTTATGGGTATAGTAGTCTGGATTGGAATATCTGGTCTCTTGAAGTCTGCAGGACATATGTCCAGGCTCTTCTGGCTTTTAGAATCTCCACTGTGAACTCAGGTGCAATTTTAATATGTCTGTCTTTATATATTACTTGTATTTTTCCCTTGTAGCTTTTAACATTCTTTCTTTGTTCTATATGTTTAGTGTTTTGATTTTTATGTGACAAGGGGACTTTCTTTTCTGGTCCAATCTATTTGTTGTTCTCTAAGCTTCTTGTACCTTTATATGCATGCCTTTATTCTTTTGGTGATCCCATGAGTTTTATTGGGGTTACTTTCAGAAATATGGATGAGGGGTTACTTACAGGAGCAGAAATTACTCAAAGACATCTGCATCACCAAAGCCTAACCCAACATTGGTGACAGCTCACAAAAGCTGGGAAACTTGGATCATAATACATAGACTGCAGCCAGCTCAACAAGTTGCAGAGTGTCCTTTCCATGTGCCTCAGTTACCTAAACATCTTCCAGGCAGCTCAGATGGTTTCTGCTTCTTCCAGGGTATACTCCTCTGATCTCAAAATCTTCTCTGCAGCTTTTCTGCACTGAGAGTCTTCTTTGCAAGTCAGCTTGTCTGAGTCTTGGTAGCTCAGCTCCTCCAAGTACTCTGTACAGCTTTACTTGACTTTGTCTAAGACAGAAGCTCAGCCTTTATTGTTTACTCTGGCAGGCAGGGGCATAGTGAATCTGGTAAGTTTCAGGGACTTCTTAAAGCTGTTTTGAGTTGTTTATGTTGCTGCTTAAAGAGCTTCCCTGGAAGATGGTATGTTTCAGTCTTGGAGGAAACTGTCCCACAATACACAGCAAGCACTTCATTAAATGAGCTCTCACCTCAGCCCTAGAGGATGTGTGTGTGTGTGTGTGTGTGTGTGTGTGTGTGTGTGTGTGTGTGATTGTTTTTTTTACCTTTACTGTCAAAGAAAGGCAAATTTTTTGTTTATTATCCAATCATAAATCATCATCTGTCCAGTGTCTCATATATTGCACAATTATGACATACATCTTGATGTATTCAAATTTGGAATTCAGAAGACAGTTTAGGCCTGCACATAGCATAACAAACACCATGATAGAACTATTTGTAAAAGAAAATAACCTGGAATAACTGAGGCTGGGAATTGGGAAAACATCATAGGAGAAGTGACATTGGAGTGGAGGTCCAGTGAAGATTTACAGGTTCCTCAGGGAGGAATGTGAATTGCAAATAGTTGTGCTGAACTTGTGAGATCAGTGATGTGAGAAACTAAGGTTAGTGACCTTGCCAAATAGGTTTAAATGAAAGAATTAATAGGATGAAGGATATGTTAAGTCAGTTATTCTCAAGTGATTATTTAATGTCTACTAATAGTTCTAGGTCGTATCTGAGATGTCTGGAGACTGCTGCTTCAAGTAGTTCCTGTTTCAATCCTAATTGATCATGTTAGATTCAAGCAAGGGTACAAGACAATAAAAAATACTGCAGGAATGAGAAAAACAGCAACCTCATTGATTAGAACAGTTGGTTTGCCTTGACTTGGAGGAGGTGGGAATGGGAGTGTGTGTTGGGGTTGAGGGCTGTGGGGCAGGAGGAGGGAGGAGGAGGGAATCTGTGGTTGGTATGTAAGATAAATAGAAAATTTCTTAATAATAATAATAATAATAATAATAATGATGACAATAAAGAAAAATTTTTAAAAAGAACAGTGTGTTTGCAACTACTTCTCATTCTTACCGATAGGACACATCTGTTTGTGCACATACATATTTATTTTTCCATTTGTTAGGTCTTGAATGCCCTGAGTATTAAGAAGAGGTGAAACCTCAGCAAACTGGGAACTAGTGGAAGAAAGTTCGGATGCTGGCAGTTTTTTATTCATTCTCATGTGGCATTTCAGATCTTCCATGTCTTTTTTGTTTGTATGTTTGTTTTTTGTCCTTGGATCACCAGAAAGTGAGCTGGTAATTCTACTTACTATGTATCTCCTACTATGATACTTTGCCTGAGCACAAAGCAACATGATTACCTAAAACTGGAAGTCCTGGAACTCAGATCCCAAAGTCTTTCTTCTTTTTAAGTTGATGGTCTTGAGTTGTTTGCTATAGCATTCCAAACCTGACTAACATAATAATTTGCTTAGGAACAGTGTCCTATTATTTTGTTAAAATATTTTCTGGGCCTTCGAGCTGGGTTTCTTCTCCTTCTTCTATTCCTAATATTCTTACATTTAGTCTTTTCATAGTTCCCCAGATTTACTGGATGTTTTGTGTCAGGAATATTTTAGACTTAACATCTGACTGATGTATCTACTTCTTCTATCATATTTTCAATGTCTGAATTTCTCTCTTCCATCTCCAGTAGTTTCTTATTGATGCTTGTGTCTATAGTTCCTGTTCAATTTCCTTAATTTTTCATTTCCAAAATTCCCTTAGTTTATGTTTTCTATATTGCTTCTATTTTCATTTTCAAGTGTTGAACAGTTTTATTTGTCTCCTTCAACTGCTTGTTTCCTTTCCTAAAATTTCTTTAGGACATTTATTCATTTCCTCTGTAAGGACTTCTATCATATTCATATAGTTGGTTTAAGGTCATTTTTTGTGCTTTGGTAGTGTTGAAATATTTGGGACTTGCTGTAGTAGGATAGTTGGGATCTGGTGGTGACATACTACTCTGACTATTGTCTATTGTGTTCTTACACTGACATCTAGGCACCTAGGTTTGGGGTAACTATAGTTCTAAGTACCAATTTCTGAGTTGTCCTTTTTGGATGGGTGTTTTGTTCCTCTGTTTCTATTTCTTCTCTGATCTTCTGGCTAGAGTGGCCTGTGGTTGAGTAGAGGGTCTCAAACAGAGTGGTGGATGGATTTCTATAGCCTGGGTGACCTCTGGTTGAGCAAAGGGGTGTTCTTCTGAGTTGCCAGCTGGGGTTCTGGCGGCCAGTGTAGCCTCTGCTGCAGCTGGGCTTCCTCCAGTGGATTGGGAGTTAGGATATGGTGAAGAAGAGGGGTGGAACAGTTGGGAATAGGCTGAGAGGGTACTGATGGAGTGGTGGCAGTCCACAGCCGGGGTCTTATTTGGGTTTCTGGCTAGTGGCATGGCTTCTAGCAGAGCAGAGACCTTCAACTATTTTTTTATTACCTAGGGTTAGGAGACAATTTGAATATACAGGAACTTGTTACTAGATTCAGTGCATATTGAATAGCTCAACCCCTGCACATGAAGCCCTCAGAGAAAAACAAAATCTAATGCCCCCCAAAATACTGAAGATAAAGCCAGAGAACAAGAAGGAGCTGATGCCAAAAGGCTCTAAATTTACTTTGCATTTACTTTGCAGGGTACCACCTGAATCAATAGAGTGATATGACAGATTTAAAAAGGCAGTTTTGTAAACCTAGATCAGAAAGATTGAGAAATGTATATCAAATCTTGGGTAACTATGTTTCTTGTCCCCATCCTGCCTTGTCCCCAGGTAGGCCAGCTGGAACATTGGACATGGTAGATTATGTATCTTGAAAAAGAAAACAGACAGGGACTATGAGAATTTACAAGGAGGACCAAGGGGCAGGTAGACCAGTGTAATAGCTATTCTTGATTGTCGACTTGACTACATCTGTAATTAACTAAAACTCAACTGGTTGGGTATACCTGTGAGGGATTATTTTTTCTTAACTAAACCATTTGAAGTGGGAAGACCCACTTTTATTCCAGATCTTTTGAGGTTGGAATACATCCCTTTAATCTGAACTACAGTTCATGCTGGCAGCCTATATAAAGGAAAAGGAAGAAGGAAACTTTCTCTTTTTCTTTTTGCCTTCTTGCCCTCACTCTTGCTAGCAAGTATATTCCCTTCAGTGGCATTAGAACCAGTTCTTTCATGTGCTGGCTGTTTGGAATCTGGGGCTTATACAGGGACACTTGGCTCAGCCTGGGAGGAGGGGACTGGACCTGCCTGGACTGAGTCTACCAGGTTGATCTCAGTCCTCGGGGGAGGCTTTGCCCTGGAGGAGATGGGAATGGGGGGTGGGCTGAGGGGAAGGTGGGGGGCAGGATAGGGGAGAACAAGGGAATCCGTGGCTGATATGTAGAATTAAATTAAATTATAAAATTAAAAAAAACAGTTCTTTGGGATTCTGGAATATACTGAAGATCAGCCAAGATGTTTAGCTTCCTGGATGGTGCAACTACTGTATTCTTTTTTTTAATTATTTGTTTTTATTTTATGTGCATTAGTGTTTTTCCTTGCATGTATGTCTGTGTGAGGGTATTGGGTCCCCTGGAACTGGAGTTACAGACAGGTTTGAGCTGCCATGTGGATGCTGGGAATTGAACTCAGGTCCTCTGGAAGAGCAGTCAGTGCTCTTAACCGCTGAGCCATCTCTCCAGCTCTCTACAGTATTCTTGGACCTTTTATTAGGAGGTAATTATTGTTGAACTACCTAGACCACAACCTCTGTAAATCATTCTAATAAATCTCATATATATATATATATATATAAATTATATAATAAATTATATATATATATAAAACATTTTTATTGGAGGCAAAGTCATAGTCATTTTTATTGATTTTCATACCATATTTTACAATATTGCTTAGTCACAATAAGATACACAATTAGAAGAATATATATACATATATATGTATGTATATATATATTCATTCTATCAGTTCTGTTTCTCTCTAGAGAACCCTAATACAACTGGCCAAGCAAAAGAAATGGGAAGATAAAACCTTATAAATATAAGCAAACACTGTGTGAATTTGTGTCTGTCCTTTATAAATTTTATCTTTTCCTTTATTTAGCTTAATTTTTCCAATTTATATATGTTTTTATATATATTAGTAGTCATTTCCTTTCTATTCTTGAGTAGCATCTAATAGAGTTTACCTGTAGATAGACATTTTTGACATACCAATTGTTTAGAATAAGGTTATTATTAACATTGATACAAGGTATGTGTGTAAATATAAGTGTGCATTTGAGATAGTCTCTTACTCAAAACTGTAGGCTTCCTTCAAATTCTATGATTCTCTTTTAGCACCCCTAAAAACTTGGATGATAGGCATGTGCAGCCCAACCACCTGAATATAAGTTTTTAACTGTCTAGGTTAAGTACTTAGAGTGCTACTTTTTGCATCCCATTAAAGGAAATTTTAATTGTTTATGAAAGCTGCTAGTATTTTCTCAAAATCAGTTGTACCATTGTTTACTTCCACTACTTCAGTGAACTTCATTATAAACAAAAGTGGGGTTTCTGTATTTGCACACTTGCTACTTAGATGCTACATAGCTTCTGGTCACAGAGCCAACATAAAGTAGTTGACATCAATTATGGGTGTACCTTGCCCTTTCACCTTTTATAATTGCCCTTTGAAACTATATTCTTCTTAGTATGTCCCTTGTAACTTATAGACTACAAGTTACATTTTTCAAGTTCCATCCAAGTCTTTCTTAACCTGTTCTCCACAGTTCTTTCTCACCATTCTTACCATATACCATCATAGCCCCTACAACAACAACAGGAACACCCCATCCATCTCATGTGAATTCTGTAGTGAGTTTTAACAACTATATTCACTAAGTATTTCAAACTAATATCTCTAATAGGTGCTCTATCTTACAAAAATTTATTTTATTATCCTTACATTACAAATTTAGAAACAAAAAATTCAGATAAATCAACTACTAATTTATCTTAGGTCATCAGACTAATGAATTTTAGAGACAGAAAATTAACAAAAGACCACATAATAGAGCACAAAACCCTTTTCCAGGAATTCAATAACTTTCATGATCTTCCAGTATTTGTTGCAAGGTATTATCTTGTAGAAGTTGAAAGAACAGATTAAGTCTGGATGCAAATACTCTGAGTTTGAATCTTGAAACTGCTGGGATCTTCAAAAAGGCACTTAGCTTGAATGAGGCCTCACTAACATAGGATTCTTTTTCCCCAACTGTGAAATAGTAATAACATTAAGCTATCTCCAGGGGTTATTTTGAGGATTAAGTGGGTTAATAGACATTAAATTCAACATTATTTTGACATAAAATATAATTTGTAAATATTAATTTTTTGCTATCCTCCTTTTTTACCATTACTATATTTCTTGTGTTATTCATCATCCTTCCTCCATCCATATATACATTTTATTTCCTGTATATTATCTGAATGTGTGGAAATCTAACTAATTCTTTCTTGGTCCTGGTGAGATACTATCATTTTTTCTGCTTTTTTTTATTTAAGATTTTTGTTATTAAAGGCAATGTCATTTTTATTGGTTTTCATGCCACGTTTTATAATACTTTCATTTATTCACAATCAGAACAAATAGAATATCAGTGTACATACACTATTAGAATCAACAAAATATAAATGAAGACAGCTAAATATGATACCATTTGTTTAGAGGTAGATGTTTAAAATTTTCTTTAAAATTTTTAAATTGCTATGATTTTAACATTTATTTTATTAGAATTAAATGCATGAATACTTTATATCATTGCCACCCTCACCCTTCTTCCAAATCATTCTGTGACCCCTATTTCTTCTTCCCCATCTGTAATGGAATGCTGATGTGGTCTATCTGGTGCAAGTCTTGCTCATGTAACAAATTCTGTGAGTTCATGATTTTGCATACATATGTGTGCATATTTGAGAGTGTGATTTTGTGTGTATATGTGTGTGGCTGTGCCTCTGTGTGTGTGTGTGTGTGTGTGTGTGTGTGAGAGAGAGAGAGAGAGAGAGAGAGAGAGAGAGAGAGAGAGAGAGAGAGAGAGAAAGAGAGAGAGAGAGAGAGAGTCTTGGTTGTCAACTTGACTGTATCTGGAATGAACTACAACCCAGAAATTGAGAGCACATTTGTGATCCTGATCTTGAGGCTGGAAGACAGCATGCCTTTCATCTGGATATTGAGACTGGAAGATACCAGCTTTTGATCTGGATCTTGAGGCAGAATTATAAATGCCTTTAATCCAGATCTTGAGGCAAGGAGGCACACTCTTATCTGGGACACACCTACTAGAAGTTTATATAAGGACAATGGAAGAAGGAAAGGTTCATTCATTCTTTGCCTGCTTGCCCTCACCTTGTCAGTACATCACTGGCATTGGAGTCTTAGGAATTTCAGCATATATAGAAGACCAAATGAGGCACCCAGCCTTGTGGAACTGAGCAATTACTGGATACTTGGACTTTCCATTCACAACTAGCTATTGTTGGACAGCAGCCTGTAAGTCATATATATATATATATATATATATATATATATATATATATATATATATATATATATATATATATATGTATATATAGATATATATACATATGTATATATATATATGAGTGTGTGTGTGTGTGTGTGTGTGAGAGAGAGAGAGAGAGAGAGAGAGAGAGAGAGAGAGAGAGAGAGATCCATTCTATAAATTCTATGACTCTAGAGAACCCTGACTAATAAGTCATGGAAACAGAAAGGAACTATCAGATGGAAGGGAAATAATTTTATTTTAGAGAGAAGTACATTTGTTCAATCATAGTAATATTTTTTTGTTTTCTTTTCTCATGAGGATGGCATTGGCAGATAACTTCACTTTATCTTAAGCTCATTAAAAACTACCATATACCCCTGGGCTACATTGAGAGAAGTAGCCTCCTGCATAGACAGCGTCTTCAGTGAGGAGAGAGTTATCATCCTAGAGCCACTGTGGTGCTGGGTGTGGAGCAAAAAATAGTATAAGCATACCAACAGGGATGCAGTGCCAACATTACTTCTGGAACAAGTCCTCAGTGTCTTCCTCTGGGTTGGCCTTATACTGGTCAGTAGAATAATGTGCTAGTGGCTCAGGTTGTGTTTCTCTTTGCCTTATTCATTGGTGTCAACTTTCTCACACTTGTTGGTGTCATGGCTGTAACTGACTACTTCAGGTAGGATCTATTGCTTGTGCCCATCCACAGCCTTCATCTGGGCACCCACCATATTTTCACATTTGGCCATATATTTTCCTAAGACTAAGTTTCATGGAGAGGCACAGGCTTGTCAGCGGGCATCCTGATCCAGAAAGTCAGGGTTATGACTGACTACTGCAGCAGAGTCTTCAGTAACCCTCTGTGCACAGTTCAGTAACCCTCTGTGATTCATGGAGGAGGCTTGCAGTCTTCTCTCCTTCAATAGATACTTGATTTTTAACAATCTTGCCCAGGGCTTTGTAGAAGATGTTGCACTAGCCATGACATTGGCCTTGGCATTTGTGTAGGGGCCATAAAATTTTGTTCAATAAAATGGAGAAATTTTGTTCTGTGACTGCATCCACCTGTGTGTTTTCTGGATATCCACTATTGTAGGCTTTTACCTTGGACACACTTGCTGAGTTTGCTTAATCAGTTGATGGAGCCCTGTGAAAATTTCTGAAATACAGGAATCAGCAAAAATGAGAGTCTTAGTGTAGGCCTGTGAAATACATCGAGTTTGGGGTAGTACAAAGATGTTGCATTGGTAAGTGCCAGGGCATGGTCAGATGTGCCCCTGAAACATGCATCCACATGATAGTATCACACTTACATGTAAAGATTCATGATTCATGGAAGAAAATTTCTTATGAGAAAATAATAGATTCCTGCAGTTGGATAAGTACAGAGGTAGGGGTATAGAGGAGAAGAGAGTAATCAACAAATTTTGTTTAAACATGTCATAATGAAACATAATACTTTCATGCTAACTAAAATAAATAATAAATAAGAAAGTAGTAAGGATCAATGTAGCAAAAGAAATGGGGCAAGATGGGGAAACACTGTCAGTGAAATAAAATGGGCCATGAATCTATGTATATTATATGTTATAATGATATGTTTTTGTACAATTGAAATATGCTAATAATATAAAATAAATAAGCATCTTATCTTAGACATATGCTACTTTTTTAGCTTGGTTAAATTAAATTTCTTTTAATGTCTATGGGCTTCAGTTTAATAAAGCTAACGAAGGAATTAACTTTTGTAATTGTTCTGTTGATTCAATGAGACAAAGTACATGAATATATATAAGCTTTGAGTATACCAGGTGCAACAGAAGACATTTTGGTTTTACAAATATATACCCTTGAGTGTCTGCTAGATATTGAAGTTTCTTCTTCTAGTATGATACACTAGACATTCACAAGTCTAGATGTAAGCAAGCAGACAAGAAAGGTATATATATATATATATATATATATATATATATATATATATCTTTTATATATTATAAATATATATATATATATACATACATAGTCATCCTTTGATGATACATATTGTTATACTTTGTATCTTTGTTTCTTCAGAGGTTTCCATGGAAGCATCTAATTCATTTTTTCCCCACAATTTCCTCCCACAAGGACTTAGAAAAGAGTGTATGAAGATCTGAGGATGGAAAATACAACTGCCATCCACTGTGCTGAACTCATTATCATTCTTTCTCTCCACTTGATATATTATTAAGATAATTTTGTGTAGCTGACCCTCTTTTTTCTTAGAGTGATATATTTTTCCCTAAAAGACTCATTTATACTTTACATGCAAAATAAAAATCTCTGCTAGTCTTGTCACATCTTTAATAAAGGTTACAACTCAATGATGAACAGAAATTCAAAGAAAACAGGTATTCGTACTTTCAGAAAGCTAACTATCCTTCAGTATCCATTATCTCTTTTTTTTAATTAATATTTTTACTACTTTTTTGAGAATTTTGTACAGTTGGTGTTGACCATATTCACCCTCTTTCCAACACAGCTTCCCAGATCCAGCAACCCATCCCTTTCAGTCCAATTTTATGTCTTTTTTTCTTTCATTGAGGCCAATTTGTTATACTCAAATATCCTTGCAAATGTGACTTTTGACTAGAGTGTAGTTGATATATCAAGGGATAGACTCTGAAAGAATATTGATCAATCATTTCCCAACAGCTAATCCAATAGCTCCTTGGCTAGGGGTAGAACTTCATGCTCAAATCCTTGCTCCATAGTAGAATTTGGCTTGGATTGGGCTTGATAGGTATTGTTGCTTTCATGACCTTCTCGAAGCTTATATGTACTGTTTCCCTGCTCTGTCCAGAAGGCATTCTTTCCAACAACTCTGGCTCTTATATGATTCCTCTCTTTTTTTTTTCCACAGTAATCACTGAATATTTTTAGTAAGGAGGGGCTGAAAATTCTGCTTCCTTTTATCCTCTGTACCTTGGCCAGCTAGGCATCTCTGTGTTAATCACCATTTATTACAAACAGAATCTTCTCTAATGGGAGTTGAGAGGTGTCTTAATTTGGGGATATAATGATGTATACCTAGTTTAATATTATGTCCACTATCAGAATAATAGAAGTAGTGTCTCCACTAGAACCTATGCCCCATCTAGGTTCACAACCCAATAATTATGCTAGATATAGGTATTATCTTGTTGGATGGGCCTTAAACATAATTAGAAAGTAGCAGTTACTCCCATTACCTTGATGCCACTTTGATATCAGGTGGCACATCTAATGAAGTCTGATACAATTTGTAGCTCACAGGGTTCACAACTGAATATGGCTGATGCTTAGTTTTCTTTTACAAGAACATGCATATAATCTTCAACTTTGATGAAAGCTAGCCTCTGGGGATGATGTTTCCAGGTCAGTATGACCTTGATTTCTTCATGTTCTATGACTCAAGTATTTGATATCTTCAGCAACAGGGTCTCAATGTCAAAGTCTAGAGAAGAACCAGGAGCACTGTCATTAGTATGTAATTTTTAGGGATCTTTTCAAACTCACTGGATAGTAAGACCAAAAGATGTAATCCATAGCTAAGTCTGGGTTTTTTATTTGTTAGGCTATTGTGTTTACAGGGGCACTGAGGGTAACTCCATTCTAACTCTTTTTATATATATTTGTATAGATATATTTTCGGAAGCTTCTACAGTAGTAGGATTCCATATCTCCATGTGACTTTTGTAAACTTATTAGTGTTATTTATCCCTCCTTTCCCTTTTCTAATCTGCCCTCCACCCCAATTTAATCTTTCATGTTCCATAATTCCCCTTTAAGCTTTTATACCAGCCTTTTCTATCTTCTATCCATTCACAGAATCTCCCAATGACCATTAGTATTATCCTGACTTCTGTGAAAATTTCAAATGAAACAATTACATCTAGAGATTCAAAGCTAATATCCACAAATGAGACAAAACATGCAAAATTTTCTTTTGGAGTTTGGGTTACCTAACCATGAATTATTGTTTCCAGCTCCATTTATTTATGTAAGATTTTCTAACACCATTTTTCTTAACAGCTGGGAGTTTTCCATTAGATAAATATACCATAGCTTTATTATCTATTCGTCAGTCGATGGGTATTTAGGTGGTTTCCATTTCCTGGCTATTGTGAATACTGTAGCAATGAATTGAGAAGATCAAGTATATTCTGTAATAGGATACAGAGTCTTTGGAGTATATGACCAAGAATGGAGTAATGGGATAATGTGATAGATTATTTTCAACTTTTGCATGAATATTCACAGTAATTTACACAGTGGTTATACCAGTTCATATTCCCACCAGCATTGAATAAGTTTTTGCCTTGCCCAAATCCATATAAGTACTTGTTGTCAGTAGTTCCTTGAATATTAACTATTCTGACTGAGATAAGATGAAATCTCAAAGTAGTTTTAATTTGCATTTCCATAATGGTTAAAGACATTGATCATTCTAAAAATACATATCCGACCAGTGAAACAGGTAGTCTACCTGCAGATCTTCACCTCTCCCCCCATTTCTCCAAATCCAACTTCCCAGTCTCATTCCCAGATCTATAGCAGACTACCTGCATTGAGCTTCCTTATCCCCTAACCCTACTTCCAGTGGACCACACAGATCTTCTGCTTAAAACTTCCTTTACTCCACTAATTGTTTTATATCAGGCTTTCAATTCCAACAGACATTCCCTGAGAATTTGCATGCTACTCTGGCTAGAGAAACAGGTAGACTAACTGTGGATCTTTACCTCTCTCTCTATTTTCCAAGTCCAATCTGCCAGGATCATCCCGAGTCCTATAGCAGACTGTCTGAACCAGTTTCTCCTTACTCTCTGTGACCATGCCTAGGGGACTAAACAAATCCTGATGGAACACCCCCCTTTTCCCACTCCTGTGGACACTCTTAGACCTCTCCTCTCCTAGCCTTTCCCTATTCCTAAATGTCAGTTCCCAATACATACAAACACATTTTACCTGGAAACTATAGTGGTCACACCTCTCAGGATCCCAAAAGAAATTACTAGCAGTCAGTACACAGCCATCCCATTCTCCCATAAACCAGAGAGGGCAACAGAAACCAAGGAACAAACACACTTACCTGACAAAGACTATATAAGCTATCAGCACATAGGACTACAATCTTTCCAACTTAGATGTATAGACGCCAGCATAAAAGGAAAATCAATAATAGTCACAACAGTATGTCTGCACTAGAGCCCAGTAACACTACCAGAGTAGGCCCTGAGTATTGCAATATAGTAAAAACACAGGTCAAAGTCCTTAAAGTAACCTTATGAATATGATAGAGGAACTTAAACAGGAAAAGAATTAATCTCTTAAAGAAATCTATGAAAACACAAAGAAACAGTGGAAGCAAATGAATAAAACAGTTTAAGACCTGAAAGTGGAACTGGAACCAATAGCAAAAACCCAAACTGAGGGAAACCTAGAAATAAAAAAAAAATTATGATCTTGAACAGCAATCTCAGAGGCAAGCTTCACTAACAGAATACAAAAGATGAAAGATATAACCTCAAGCTATTATGACAGGATAGCAGTTCGGTCACAAATGTGAAATCTAGCGAGAGAGAGAGAGAGAGAGAGAGAGAGAGAGAGAGAGAGAGAGAGAGAGAGAGAGAGAGAGAGAGAATCCTGACACAAAATACCCAGTAAATATGAAAAGCGAAAATCTAAGAATAATAGAAATTAGAGGAAGGAGTGAAAAACCCAGGCCAAAGGCACAGAAAAATTTTCCAACAAATTATAGAAGAAAATTTAGAAGGATGTGCCTATCAAGGTACAAGAAACATACAGAACACCAAAGAGACAGGGCCAGAAAAGAAAGTCCCCTCAGTACCTAATAATTAAAAGACTAAATGTACAGAACAAAGAAAATATTAAAAGTTACAAGGGACAAAGACCATGTAGCATATAAAGGGAGACCTATTAGAATTATATCTGACTTCTCAATGGAGATTGTAAAATTCAGAAGGGGAAAAACAGATATTCTACTGACTAAGAGACCAGAGATACCAGACCAGACAACTATACTCAGCAAAGCTGTCAATCACAATAGATCGAGAAAATAAGACATTCTATGATAAAACTCAATTTAGGCAGTATTGATGTACAA
This sequence comes from Peromyscus leucopus, assembly GCF_004664715.2. Classification (NCBI taxonomy): domain Eukaryota; kingdom Metazoa; phylum Chordata; class Mammalia; order Rodentia; family Cricetidae; genus Peromyscus; species Peromyscus leucopus. The sequence continues at coordinate 57,237,975 of NC_051083.1, forward strand.
ATTGATCCCTACAGAAGATACTCTAAGGAAATTTCCAACCTAAAGATGTTAACCCCAACCAAGAAAACAGAGGGAACATATAATCATAGAACAGCAAATGATAACAGTAGAAACATACACATATGCATGCATGCACTACACACACACATACACTCATACACACACACACACACGTGTGTGCACACTCAAAGACATCACAACAACACCATAACAGAAAACAGCAAACACTGCTCATTGATATCTCTCAGCATCACTGGTCTCAATTCCCTGATCAAAAGAGCCCATATTAACAGTATGGATTTGAAAATAAGATTCATCTTCCTGCTGCATCCAAGAAACACACCTTAGCATCAATGAGAGACATCAACTCAGGGTAAAATGCTGCAAAAATATATTCCAAACAAATGGACCTAAGAAACAAGATGGTGTAGCAATTTTAATACCTGACAAAATAAAGTTCAAACCAAAACTAATCAGACAAGATAGGTAAGGACTCTGCATACTCATCTAAAATAAAAATCCACCGAGGATGATACAATTATTAACATAAATGTACCAAACACAAGAGTACCCAAATTCATAAAAAAGACACTGCTACAGAAACTAGAGATGGCTCAGAAGTTAAGAGCACTAGCTGTTCTTCCAGAGGACGTGAGTTCAGTTCTCAGCACCCACATGGCAGCTCGCAACTGTCTGTAACTCCAGCTCCAGGAGATCTGACACCTTTACACAAATGCAAATAAAATAAGTAGGTTAAATAATTTTTTTTTAAAAAAAAAAGAAACACTACTTCATCTTAAATCTCATATAGACCCTCACACAGTGAGAGCAAGAGACTTTAATATCCCAAACTTGCCAATAGAAAAGTCATCCAGTCAAAAATTAACAAAACAAAAAATCTTGGAGAAAACTGACATTATAAACTAAATGGACCTAGCAGATATTGACAGAACATTACACTCAACCACAAAAGAATATACCTTCTTTTTGGTATGTCATGGAACTTTCTCCAAAACTGACCACATAGATACAAAGCAAATCTCAGCAGATACAAGAAAATTGAAATAACTGCATTCTATATGGCCAACACAGATTAAAACTGGTTATCAGCAACAACAGAAACTTACCAAGTTGTAGAAACTGAAAAATTCACTACTTAATTAAAAATGGGTTATCACAGAAATTAAGAAAGAAACTGAAATTTTTCTAGAATTGATGAAAATGAATATACAATATACCCAAATTTATGGGACTCAATGAAGAAGGTTCTAAGAAGCAAGTTCATAGTACCAAATGCCTGAAGAAAAAGGGAGTAACTCTCATACTAGTAACTTAACAGTACACCTGAATGTTCTAGAACAAAAAGAAGAAAGAAATCACACCCAGAAAGAGTAGATGGCAAAAAAAGATCAAACTCACCACTGAAATCAATAAAATAGAAACAAATAGCAATGAAACAATACAAATAATCAATGAAACACATGAGTTGTTCTTTTGAGAAAATGAGATTAACAAAACCTTAACCAAATTAACCAAATGGCAGAAAAAAATATCAAAAATAATGGAATCAGAAATGAAAACTGGGACATAACAACAGACATCTAGGAAATCCACATAATCATTAGTTCATACTTCAAAATCTATTCTCCACCAAATTGGAAAATCTAAAAGAGATGGATACTTTTTTCGGTATGTATTACTTACCAAACTTAAATATTGATCAGATAAACAATTTAAACAAGCCTACAGCCCCTAGTGAAACAGAAGTGGTCACAAATATTCTCCCAATCAAAGAAAAGCTTGGGGCAAGAAGGTTTTAACACAGAATTCTACAAGACTTTCAAAGAAAAATTTATGCCAATACTCTTCAAATGGTTTCACAAAACAGAAACATAAGTAACATTGCCCAAATTGTTTTATGAGGCTACAATTACTCTCATACCCAAACCATGTAAAGACCCAACAAAGAGAATTACAGACCTATTTGCCTTATGAAAATAGATGTAAAAATTCTCAATGAAATACTTCCAAACCAAATCTAAGAAAATATCAAACAGATCATCTACCATTATAAAGTCAGCTTTATCCCAGAGATTCAGGGATAGTTCAACATATTTAAATCAATAAATATAATCCACCACATAAACAAACTCAAAGACAACCCATGAACATCTTATTAGATACAGAAAAGACCTTTGGCACAATCCAATGCCCCTTCATGACAATAGTCCTTGGGAAATTAGGGGTGCAAGGGATATATCTAAGCATAATAAAAGCAGTTTACAGCAAGCTTATAGTCAACACAAATTAAATGTAGAGAAATACAAAGCAATTCCACTAAAATCAGGAACAAAACAAGATTGTCCACTTTCTTTGTAACTATTCAATATGTATGGTACTTGAGATCTTAGAGCAATAAGGTAAATGAATTATTGGTTTTGGTATTATATAGTAATACTGTATCCCTAAAAGGAATTTGAAAATGTTATTTCTTTTTCTATTTTGAGAAATGTTGGTGAGAACTCTTTTTTGAATGTCTGGTAGGATTGTGCACTGAATTTGTCTGGTCCCAGAGTTGCTTTACTGGGAGAATTTTAATTACTGTGTCTATCTCACTGGATGTTATGGATCTATTTAAACATTTTGTATTTGTTTGTTTTTAAGTATGTTTTTACATAAAATATATTTGCACCACTTCCCCCTCCTCTTTCTCCCTCTAGCCCCTCCTAGCTCTCTTCCCTCAATACCCTTCCATATTCCTCCCATCTCTCAATTTGATAGTCCTTTTTTATTAGTGCTACATACATACAAATATATGCTTATATACACATGCAATGTATATACATACATACAAACTACAACAACCACAACTATATCTATGTGTGTGTGTGTGTGTGTGTGTGTGTATTTGTGTGTGTGTATGTATGTGTATGTGTATGTAGAGCCTTATGTTGTGGTTGTTCTGGTTTGTGTTTATACAGTTTATGGGCTGACCATTTTGCATTGAGAAAACAATAAGACAATCACCCCTGAAAGAGGTGTATTATTCTTCTCCCAGTAATAATTAGTTGCCTACAGTTCTTTGTCTAAATTCTATCCCCTCCTTATCACAATAAAATAGTACTTAGTTATAAAGAAAAAATGAAACCATAAGATGTACAGGCTAGTGGATGGATATAGAAAAGATTATATTGAGTGAGGTAACTTCAATTCAGAAAGAAAAAACATCACACATTCTCTCTAATTTGTGGTTCCTAGCAAATTGGGAAGAGGAAGGTCGGTACGGAAGGAGAAGGAGGGATGAGAGACAAGTAACACCATGGTTGTTTAGTAAAGCTTCAAGGAACCACATTGTTTTATATTTGTTTACATTATACTATATATCTAAAATGAAGTTAAGCCACTTGGCTGACAATTCTCCTCTCAACAACTAAACTCTGTAAGAAACCTCAGTATCAGGCAAGAGAAACCTCTTTTCAAATGGTTTGTCAGGTAGTATATATTAATCTCAAAATAATATAGAATATTATAGAATATTGAGGTAGCCTTTATTGGTTCTCAGACATTGGAGGTAAGCCTCTTTTGCTGAAGACAATGTTCGCTTAGGACACAGGACTCAGGTGATTCAAGATGGATCTGATTTTAAAACCCTTTCCTGTGGTCTAGCTCCCAGGTTCCAAAAGCAAATAGGTAGACTGCCAAGAGAGGGAAACAATTAAATAGTCCCACCTAGCTGTAAAACCTATGAATCATGGCAATTAACAGCAAGGCAAGATATGCAAAAATGTGCAGGAAGTGGCACTTATATGTCAATGGCAACCAACAGCTGTCATGCCTGGGTACTGGAAACCTAGTCAGGTTTCTGAGGATAGTGAGGTTATGAACCTTAAAAATAATCTACTACCATCACTTGGTTTAGCTAGCATTATTCATCACTACATTCTACATCTTATCTTTCATACCTACAGGTAAGTGTAGCTATCACCATTAATCAAAGAAAACTCTCCCTCCTTTCTCTCCTCTCCCTCTTCCTCTCCTTCTCCTTCCCTCCTCTCCCTTCCCCGTATTCGTTTTTTCAGACATGGTTTTTCTGTGTAAACCTGGCTGTCCTGAAACTCCCTGTGAGACCATGCTGTCTTCACACTCAGAAATCTGCCTGCCTCTGCCTCCAGAGGGCTGGGACTAGAGGTGTGTGCCACTATGCTCAACAAAAGAAGCCTCTCTTCACAGCAAATGGATATTAACATAGAAAATCACAACTGGACACAACACAGAGATCAACCAATTGGGGAGCCCAGCAAATATATCTGTAACACAGTTCCTGCATCTATGGCTCATGGAACATTGTAGAAAAGGGGATATAAAGATTGTAAGAGCCATAATACCAGAAAATCTACTCTGAAATAGTCTCTCATAGGAATAATTGCATAATGAAAACTGGAACAATGGCAATATTAATGGGCGACTTTACATGTAAAAAGGGAATATTTAAATCATTAACTTCATCTTGATTTAGTTTTGATGTTAAGTATTGGTGTGTATCTAGAAATTCATTCATTTCTTTTACATTTCCAAGTTTAGTGAAATATAGATTTTAAAGTATGTCTTTATGATTCTCTGAATTTTCTAAGTATCTGTTGTAATGTCTCATATTTCATCTCTAATTTTATTAATTTGTATTCTCTCTGTGTTTCTCCTTGTTAATTTGGCTAAAGGTTTATCAAACTCTTTAAACTTTTTAAAATAAAAAAGTCTTTGTTTCATTAATTCATTGTATTTTTCCATTTCTATTTCATTAATTTTAGCTATGATTTTGTTTTCTTTTCCTAACTAAAACTTTTTTGGTTGTTGATTTTTTTAAGGATTTGAGGTGGATAGTTAGATTATTAATTTGATATTGTACCAGGATTTTGACATGTGCCAAAGTACTATAATCTTTTAACTTACGACTGCAATCATTGTGTCTCATAGTTTTTGGAAATTGCATTTTCATTTTTATTCAGTTATAGGAATTCTTACGCTTATTTCTGTTTTTTTTCCTACACACAGTTTTACTTCAATAGTACGTTATGAAGTTTCCACAGATTTGTGTACTTTCTGTGTTTTTATTTGTTGCTGATACCCTGATTTAATATACAATTGTCAGAGAGAATATGGGCTGTAATTTCAATTTTCCTGTATTTGTTGAAAGTTGCTTTGTGTGCTAATCTGTGGTATATTTTGGAGAAAGTTCTATGGGATGTTGGAAAGATATGTATTCTTCAGTGTTTTGGTTGAATGGTTTGAAAATATGTTTGGTCCATTTGGTTTATGATGTCAGTTAATTCTAGAGTTTCTGTACTTAGCTTTTTGTTTTTTGTTTCCTGTTTGTTTGTTTTTTTACATGATCTGTCTATTGGTAACAGTGGTAAGCCACTATCACTATGTTTGGATCTATTTGTGGTTTTAAATTTCATATTCCTGTTACAAAACTGGGTGCTCCTGTGTTTCATGTATATGTTTAGGATTATAATACCCCATTGTATTTTTCCTTTAATGAGTATTATGAAAATTAGTCCTTATTTTAATTAATAAGGAATATAAGGCATTTGGGTTAGCTGAAACATGAATGTTCCAAGTCCTGTGTCCAAATTACATGATGTCTCTAGCTATAAGGTCTTATCTTATTATTTTGGGAGGTCAACCAAGGAAAACAACAAGGGCTGTATTGAGTTGGGAGTATCCTGGAATCTCATGATAACCAACTTAAAGGGGGGTTTCTCACACCTGGTACTGGCATATGCTTCTTCCAGTGAAGGTGGCCTTAAATCTAATCAAAAGTCAACTGGATAAAGTCATAGCACTTGCATCATTATGGCATCTATGGGCATATCTTGTAATACCAGCATTCTACTATCAACTCCTTCTTTAGTATCTTTCTTTGTCCTCTTCACAAATAGCAACTTTCTAGTTTACTGAATTCTATAGTTACTTAAAATAAAATACACAAATCTCATGATTTGAGCTAGGGTACACATATATGAGAAAACATGTATACTCATCTTTCTGAGTCTGAGTTATCTTACTATAATGTTTTCAAGCTCCACCCATTAACTTGGTGTTTTCATGTATTTATTCATTACAACTGTGATGGCTGTTGTTTGTTGTCAACTTGACTATATCTGGAAAGAAGGAATCTTAAGACAGGAAGACAACATGCCTTTGATCTGGACCTTGAGGCTAGAATACACTTGAAAAATTGAGGCTGGAACACATATCCTTAATGTGAGTCGTGCCTTCTACTGGAAGCCTATATAAGGACAATGGAAGTAGGAAGGTTTAGTTCTTCTTTGCCCACTTGCATTTGCCTTGTCAGTGCATCCATTCTTTCACTGGTGTTGGAGCCTACTTCTTCAGGATTCCAGCATATACAGATCAGCTGAGACACACAGCCTTGTGAGACTGAGCTGCTTCTAGACTCTTGGACTTTGCATTCACAGCTAGCCATTGTTATATTAGTTGGACTACAATCTGTAAGTCAGTTCAATAAATAAATTCCATATATAGAGAGAATCGTTCCAGAAGTTCTGTGACTCTAGAGAACCCTGAGTAATATAACAATTGAACAAAATTTTATTATACATAGATGTCATTTTTTTTATTATCTGTTCATCAGTTGATGAATGTCTTGGCTGTTTCCATGTCCTAGATATTGTGAATAGAGCAGCTACAGATGTTGATGTAAATGTGTGTATGTAGTAGGACAGAGAGTCTTCCAAGTATCTGCCCAGGAGTGGAATAGCTGTTTCAAACATATATTTATTTTTAGTTATCTGAAGAACTACCACAACAATTTTTATATTGACTACACCAATTTGCATTCTCAATAACAGTGTATAAGTGTTTTACTTTCTTCATATCCCCACCAGCATTTGTTGTCTTTTGTTTTCTTAACTGAAGTCATTCTAACTGTGGTAAGATGAAATTTCAAGGCAGTTTTAATTTACAATCTCCTGATGGTTAAAAGTATTCCTTAGCCATTGTGTATCTTCTTCTGAGAACTCACAGTTCAGTTTCATAGTTCACTTCATAATTTGCTTTCTCTGAGTATAGTTTTTGAGTTCCTTATATATTCAAGACACTAATCCTCTCTCAGATGTATAACTGGCTAAGGTGTTTTTCTAATTCTGCCTCATAACTCAAATGACTGTGCTCTTTGTTACAAAGAAGCTTTTAAATTTTATGATGTCCCACTTACTGGTATTGTTTATTGGTATTATTTCTGGGGTTATTCAGAAAAGCTTTACCTGAGCATATATCAGAAGTGCACTCCCTTATTCTTTCTTCTAGAAGTTTCAAGTGTAACATTGAAGTCTGAAATTCATTTAGAATTGATTTGTGTATAGGGTGAGAAAGAAGGATCAAACTTAATTAATATATAATTTTCCCATCATCATTTTTTAAAAATGTTTCCTCTTCTCCAATAACATAATTTTGGATTCTTTAATAAAAAACATTCTTAATCATGTGTACTTTTGTGACTCTGTCTGGAAATATTCACTTGACCATAGTACCTATAGATGTTCAGAGCATCAGATCCCCTAGAGTTGGTGTCAGATGTGACTGGTTGTGAGCCGGTGTGGTGATTTGAATAGTAATGCCCTCCATAGACTCATTAATTAGAGTACATGTAGAGTACAAGGAGAAAAGGGGGCACAAGGAAGTGGAATGGAGCTAAACCCTGTGTTCAAGGAGAAAAACAAATTAAAGGAAAGCTTGATGTTTAATGAAATAAACAGAGTGGAGGCCTAAGGGAACGATCCTGGCCAGCTAAACTTCCAACTTGTGGAAAGGAATTAAAGAATCAGGTATGATGGTGCAAGCCTTTAATCCCAGCACTCCAGAGGCAGAGGCAGTTCGATCTCTGAGTTTAAAGCTAGCCTGGTCTACAGAGCAAGTTTCAGAACAGCCAAGGTAAACAATGAAGGAAACCATCAAAAACAGAAAGCTAGTGTAGGTGTAATTGAACAAGAGAGCCGTGTTCCAGCCCCAGCTGGACACATGTTTCTGACTTTAGAGTCAAAGAAAAAAAAATTATAGAATCTCCCTCTGTGACTAAGGAAAGCAGCTGAGGCCAGCCATGTGTCAGGGATGTCCCTGCATGGAGGCCTAGGGTAGCCATTGTGTGAAGCTGTGAAGGTGAAGCCTGGCTTGCCTTAGAGATCCCAAAATGTTGGAGAAGACAGAGTAATGGGATACCTGCTAAGGGGAGCTGCTAACAGGGAGTGGAAACAGCCTAAGAGAGAGAAGTGTGTTGAAGTCAAGAAAGCTGGAAAGAGTTGGAGATCTGAACAGCACTTTGACATCAGATGTGGAGATTCAGATTTTTGAGTTCTCCTAGCTGGTTTTCTGTTTTGCTTTGGTCCAGTATTTCCTCACTATCCTCCCTTCTCTATATCTCTGGAATAGTAATGCAAATCCTGTGGCATTATATGTTGGAAGTATATAATGTGCCTTCTTATTTTCATTTTATCAGGGATTATAGTTAATAGATTGCATGAATCTCAGAAGAGACTTTGAACTATGGACTTTCAAACTGTTTAGACTGTGATAGACTTTGGAAGTTGGACTGAATGTATTTCTGCATTATGTTATGGCTACAAAGCTATGGAGGCCAGGGAGTGGAATGTGATGGTTTGAATAGGAATGGCCCCCATAGACTCATGTGTTTGAATGCTTGGTCATAGGGAGTGGCACTATTAGGAGGTGTGGCCTTGTTTGAGTAGGTGTGGCCTTCTTGGAGGAGCTGTGTTACTGTGGGGGTGGTCTTTGAGGTCTTACATGTTCAAGCTAGGACTAGTGTGACAGTCTCTTTCAGTTGCCTGTAGATCAAGATGTAGAACTCTCAGCTCCTTCTCCTGTACCATATCTGCCTGCACATTGCCATGCTTCCTGCTATGATAATAATGGACTAAACCACTGAAACTGTAATCCAGCTCCAAATAAATGTTTTCCTTTATACAAGTTGGTCATGGTGTCTCTTCACAGCAATAGAAACCCTAACAGTCATCCAAAGTGTATGCTGCAAACCAAACTAGGGTCTTCTGGAAGACAAGCAAGTACCCTTAATTACTGAGTAATTTCTCCAGCCTGTTTTTGGTTTATCAGGAAAAACCTGGATGAATGTAGGTATGGTCACTTATATCTGAATTTTTAATTCTATTCGTCTAGTCCATTTATTGGTTCTTTTCAGCCAGAAGCAATGCAACTTTTACTGCTAGGGCTCTGTAGTATGGCTTTAAATAAGGAATGGTGATATTTCCAGCAGTGTTATTATTGATAAGTATTATCTGGGCTACCCAGGATACTGTGTGCTTCCATAAAAATTTTAAAATTGTTTATTTCTGTAAAGAATAATGTTAGAGTTTTGATGGTGATTACATTGAATCTGTATATTGCTTTCTGTAAGATGGCCACTTTCTTTATATTTATCCTACCAATCCATGTGTATGAGTAGTCTCTCCATCTGTTGGGGTCTTCTTTAATCATTTTCTTCATTGTTTTAAAATTTTCATTATATAGGGTTTACCGCCTTGGGAAGTTTATTCTAAGATATTTTATAGTTTTGAGGTTATTATGAATGGGGTTGTTCCCCTGAATTCTTTCTCAGTCTATCTTGGTTTATAGGAAGATTAGTGATTTTGTTATATAATGATGTCACTTTAATGAAAGCATTTATCAGCTCTAAGAATGATTCCTAATAGACTTTTTGGCATCTGTCATATATAGAACCATATCACCTACAAATGGGGTTACTTTCAATTTTCCCTTTGCTGTTCATGTCCTTTATCATTTCCTTATCTTGTCTCATTGCTCTATTTGAGGATTCAAGAACTACATTGAATAGGTTTGTTAAATATAGACAGCCTTATTTTCTTTTTGGTCTTCATGGGAAAGCTTTGAGTTTTTCTCCATTTGACATGATCATAGCTATTAGTTTGTCACAATCTTTATTATGCTAAAATATGTTTCCTCCATCCCTAGTCTCTCTAAGACTTTTATTATGAAGGAATGAGGAATTTTGTCAGAGGGTGTCTTTACATCAGTTGAAATGCTTTCTGTCCTTGAGTGTATTTATGTGGTGAATCAATATTATGACTCATGTATGTTGAACCATTTCAGCATCTCTTTAATGAAGCCAACTTGACCATGAAAAATTATCTATTTGGTATGTCTGTGCAATGGTTTCAAATACTTTCTTGAAATTTTTTATATCTATATTCATCAGGGAGATTAGCCTATAATTCTCTTATTTTATTAGATAATTTGTTTTGGTACCAGAGTAACACTGGCTTCATATGTGTTCAGAAACATCTCTTCATTTTCTATTTTATAGAATAATTTGAATAGTTTCTGTACTAAGACAATTTTCACTGAAGGTATAGTAGAATTATGTGCTGAATCCATCAGGCCCTGAGTATCTTTACTGGAAATTTTTTGTTGCTATTTCTATTGCACTAGATTTAATAGAGCTGCTTAAATTACTTATTTCACCTTGGATTAATACTAGAAAGTTAAATCCATCTACAAATTTATCCATTTAAAATTAGTATAATATAAATTTTTTAATGCATTTCCTCATGATTCTCTAAATTTGCTCAAATCTGTTGTAATGTCTCCCCCTTCAATCTGATTTTATTATTTGAGGTCTTCTCTCTTTTTCTTTTGGTTAGATTGACTAGAGGTTTAAGAATTTTCTTTTTTCACAGAACCAATTTTTTGTTTATTTTTCAATTCTGTTTCATTAATTTCTGCATTGATTTTCATCATTTAACTTTACCTACTGTCTTGGAGATTAGTTTGCTCTTATTTTTTTTCTATGCCTTAAGGTTCATTATGAGGTTATTTAAGATCTATGATTTTACAGTTTAGGCACTTAGAACTATAAACTTCCTTCTTCATTGATTCCCATTGTTGTAAATATATTGTGTTTTCATTAACATTTCATTCTAGGAACAATTATATTTCCTTCTTGATTTCTGTAGTGACTCATTCATCGTTCAATTGTGTGTTGTTTAATATCCATGCATTTACACATTTTTTCAGTGGTTTCTCTTTCTGTTGATTTCTTGTTTTATTCAATTTGGGTCAGATAGAATACAGGATGTAGTTTCAATTTTTCTGTATTGGGTGAGACTTGCTTTGGTTCTGCTCATGTGGTATTAAGCACTTGTTACTCTCTGCTGTTTTTTTTTTTTCTTCTTCTTTTAATTCTAGTTGTCTTTCTTCTTTACATGGGCATGTATGCAATATTCAGGATAGTCTAGATTATCATACCATTATGTTGACATTTTAGTATGACAGACTGACATTCCAGGTACCAAGCTCTGTCTCCAGTTTGTTCCTGTGTGCTGGGAATTGTCTGCAGCAACAGTCACTGTCCAGTAAATAACCCATATTGACAATAGAGTAGCAAGTGACTACAAAACAGATGCTTAACATGTACTAATTGGTTTGTGGATCAAAGGGCCTCAAAGGTAATAGGTATATAATTATGTTCGTATGAACATAAAGGGAAAAAAGAAGAGGTAAGAAATGATAGTGATATATATTAGGTATTAGAAGGGAAGAAATGGAGGACAGAAATATACATAGGACTAGGAATATTTAAGGCAAGGAACAAATGAAGTAGATCTGTGTGTGTTGTTTAACAATAAACTAAAAGAAGGAGGGAAAGATGTGTACCTCATTATCATAACCCAGTTCATCTGTGAGGCTTTGCAAGCTGTAATTGTAAGCAGAATGGCTACAGGAAAAGAGAAAGGAAGGGGGAAAGATTTTTTTAAAGAAAAATAAATAAAAGGAGATAGAATGAAATAGCAAAAGGTGCAAACAGTAGGGGACAGTGTTGGCCTACTACAATTCCTTTATTTTCTATATAGAAAAGAAATAGCTGTAGAGGAGAGAAGAGATGTGGATGGAGACAAAAAAGTGGAGTCAATGATAGTTAAAAAAATATCTACTGAAAAAAAATGAGACCTGGGTGGAAATATGTGGAAATAAGATCACTGGCCTAGAAGTTGATTCCCTTGCTTTGGATAACCTATTGCTTCATTTCCTTGTTCTTGGTCTGAAGTATACTCCCTACTATAATAAAAAAGTATCCATCTTCTCTTGAGGTCTTCCTGCGTCTGTTATGTATGGAGTTTTCTTGACTGTTCTCTGAGCTATGAATAACTGAATCAAAATCTGCTCAGTCATAATTGTTATGTTCACATGGAGTCTACATGTAGCAACTTGTGATTGTGTGATGCCAAAACAATGTTTAAATTTGGGTTTATATCCCTAAGTCTTAACTTTCCCTGTTTGAGCACTGATGGTGACCATGGCAGCAGTTGCTGGAGCACTTTCAGTGAAATACCTTCCAACAATAGTGATGATTTCCTGATAGAGTCTCTTAACTAAGTTTATCTGGAGTAAAATGCTACTATGACAGTGGTTGCTGCTTTCATTATTGTTTCTGCTGCAAATCCAATCCTACAACCAAAAAAATGTGGGGTTTATGGTAGAACAGGTTTATTAGGCCGTTGATCAGATCAGTTCTGGGACTGCAAAAGTAGCAGATGGAGTGAATAAATATTTGTGTTCTCTGTAATAACCAATCTGTAACCAACCACTTGTTCTTATCTGATTTCTAGTCTGCCATCTTAGACAGAAGCATGTGTCACTATGCTAATAACTGACCAAACAGACTTCAAACCAACATTAGTCAAAATAGATGAAGTCACTTCATATTAATTAAGAGACTCATTTATCAAGAGGATATTATAAATCTAAACATATTCACATTGCGCACTACAGCACACAAATTCATAAAACAAACACTAAAAGCTTTAAAGTCACAGATTAATCCAAAAATACCAAAAAGAGGTGACTTAAGTACTGCATCCTCAGCAATCAATGGGTTACTAAGAAAAAATAAACCACAGAAACATTGGATTTAATTGATTCCATAGATCAAATGAACTTAATCAATATTTAAAGTGCATGCCACCTAAAGATTACAGAATATATATCCTTCTCTGCAATCTGTATTCTATAAATGATCACAAATTAAGATATGATATAGAAAATAAAGGAAATCTGAAATAACTTCATGTATTATATGACCACATGGGAAAATAGAAATCAACAGGAGAAGGCACAGAAAGCACGAACTCATGAATACTAAATCACACACTATTGAATAAATTATTGGGATATTGAAGGAATCAAGAAAAACTTAGACAATTACTAAAAACAAATGAAAATTAATATACAAAATAACAAAACCTAAAGGACACAATGAATGCAGTCTTAAGAGAGAACATTGCAGCTCTAGGTCCCAAATAAATAACTTTTGCTTTGCTTTCATTTATGAAAGTAGTTTTTTTCTCTTACAATATATCCTGGTTATAGTTTCTCCTCCCTCTACTCCTCCCAGTTCCTCCCTACCTCCCCTCCCCTCTCATCTACTCCTTTTCTATCTTTCTTTAGTAAAGAATGAATTTCTTTATATATAATATATGTATGTGAACAACCAAATATAAATCAAAACTAATAAACAATTTAAACAGACCTTAAAACTTCCCAACCAAAAAATGCCCAGGGCCAAATAAAGACAGCATGGAATTCTACAAGACTTTAAAAGAAGTACTAATGCCAATACCTGAAATTATTCCACAAAATAGAAACTGAAGGAGAAAAGACAGTATTCTTAGCAAATGGTGCCAATCAAACAGGATGGCTGCATATAGAAAAATGAAAATAGATCCATATCTGTTACCCTACACAAACTCAACTCCAAAATGATCAAGGCCCTCAATATAAGACTAGATACCCTGAATCAGATAGACTACAAACTGAAGAATAAACTTGAACTCATTGGAAAAGGAACAGATTTTTCTGAATAGGATACCAATAACAGGAGACCAATAATTAATAAATGGCACCTCATGAAGATGGATGACTTCTGTATGGTAAAGGACACAATCATTCTGGCAAAGTGGCAGCCTAAGGAATGGAAAAATTCTTTACCAGCTACATATTTGATAGAGGGTTAGTAGCACGAATATATAAAGAAAAAGTCTGAACACCAAGAAAACAACCCAATTTTGAAATGGTATACAGAATTAGACAGTTTTCTAAAAAAAAATAAATAAAAGAAACACAAATGGCTAAGAGACACTTTAAAATTTTCATCATCATTATTCATCAGGGAAAAGGCAATTAAAACTAACTTTGAGCATTCATCTTACACCAATCAGCATAGTCAAGTTTTGTAAAACAAATGACAGCATATCCTGGCAAGGATGTGGAGAAAATGGAATACTTAACTATTGCTGGTGAAAATGCAAAGTTGTACAGCCATTGTAGAAATCAGTGTTGTGGGTCCTCAGAAAGCTGGGAACAGATCTAGCTTAATATCTAGCTCATGGTATATACCCAAAGGACCAAATGCCTATATCCTACTACAGAAACAGTTCATCATCCATGTTTCATTTTTGCTATATTTATAATAACTAAAAATTGGAAATAGCCTAGACATCCATAAATAGATGAATAGATGAGGAAAGTGGGGTACATTTATACAATTAAATATTATTAAGCTATTTAAAAATATGAAATTTTCATATTTGCAGATAAAAAGATGGAGCTAGAAAACAATCTTTCAGAGTGAGGTAAACTAGACCCAAAAATAAAAATATTATATGTATTATTGTATATAAGGACATTAGCTTTTAAGTCTTCAATAGACGTATGATCCACATAACCACAGTGATTATATATAAAGTAGGTAACTAAGGGGGCGATGTCAAAAGGAAGAAGAAGTAAAACATATAGTTATGGAGACACAGTGGAGAGAAAAGAATGGAAAGATTAAATGCAGAGGGTGATGGAAGAAGTGGTTAAGAGAAGAAATATGGGGAGGTACACCTAAGGCTAACTGCAATTTGAGGGTTTCTTAACATATATACGTGTATGAATGAAATCTAAATGCAATCACCACATAACAGGGAAGATAAGGCCCCACCTAGACAATTCCTTTGTCATGAATGGGCTACGTCTATTTAAGCTGTTTGTCAAAGGGTCACATGATAACCCCCAAGCAAGTCAAGCCATTGCCAAGGCTATTGGTTGCTCTTTAAAAATTGTTGATAAGGCCCTATTGCAGATGACATTGAACATAGAAAACCTGAGCTGATGATAACCTAGAGCCTTCACCACTACTCACTAGTGTTCATGGTTCTGGAAGGCACTCTGCATGTTAGCAGAGAAGAAAGACAACTGCGAACCCAACTACAAAGCTTGTGATCTACAACAGTGTCTTGCCTGCATGATATGCTGGTGCATTAGTGCCATAAATGTTGTGGGAGTAACCAACCAATATCTGATTAGATTTAAGTCTCATTCTCCAGTGGAATAATCCTTGTGTGCACTGTGAAGATATGTTCCTCTCATTGGTTTAATAAAGAGCCAACTGGCCAACAGCTAGGCTGGAAGAGGTTAGGCAGGAGAGCAAGAATGAAAGAATGCTAGGGAGAAGAATGTTGTGAGGTTGCCAGCCAGATGCAGAGGGAGCAGGATGTGTAGAAAATGAGGTTAACAAGCCATGAGCCATATGGCAGCATGTAAATTAATATAAATGTGTTAATTTAAATTGAAAGAATTAGCTAGTCACAAGCCTAAGTTACTGGCTGAGCATTTTAATTAATAATAAGTCTCTGTGTGGTAATTTGGGAGCTGAATGGTGGGACATAAACTTCCACCTACACTATTCCACAAGATGGTACCTATGCTTGACACTGCTCACATGGCAAGGAACCTGAGACTAGATATTCCATGAATGTAGGAGAATATAAAATACTATTGTTCCCCTAAAGGAACAAAATGATAAAATGTCTCCTAATAACATTCTGCTATACCCATAGATTAGTATTTCACTTAGTCACCATTAGAGACGCCTCCTCTTGAAGTAGGTAGGAACTAACACAGAGACGAAAAAACTTGAAAATTTAGACAGAGTGATAGACTTTGTGACACTTAGTCCTACATTGGATATCTTCTTCAAATCCTTCCCCTCAAGGTTCAAAGGTATGAGCAGAAGAGGCTGAAAGATAGGAAGAGCCAGAGGAAATGGATGACACCGAGGGAACTGTCTTCCAAACACAACAGGACTGACTCACATGTGAACTCATAGAGACTGTGGCAGCATTCACAGAGCCTGAGCATATTCAAGTCAGTTGGGATCCCAGCACTGAAAGTAGGAAATGGAAATGAGCCACATCCCTGACCAAGATGCTATAAACAAGTGTGCTTGCAAAGGAAAAAATAATTTTATCCAGTGGAGTTTGATTGGGTGTATAAACCACAATTAATGGTAGGTACCATGCCCAGCAGTAGATGGCCAACTCAAAACAAACTCAGTGGTGATTTTTTTTTGTCTCATATTGTTTTTGTGTGCATTTTTAAAAGTCTTACTCATCTTTTGCTTGCATATTGTAGTTTATAATTTTGTGATTTTATGAGTCTTGTGTATGTTGTGTATGTATGTTTGTGTGTGTGCATGCATGTGTATGTTTCTATGTTTTTCTATTCTTTTTTAAAAAAATCTGTTTTAATTTTTCTGATTGTTACCTAAAGAGAGAGAAAGAAAGTATGTAAATGGATGGCTGGCGATGTAAGGAAGATCTGGGATAAGATGGGAGAAGTGAAACCATGATAATAATTTAGTGTATCAATTTTCAATTAAAGACTTAAAAAAGATATAATTCTTGCCAATAAAACTAATAAATTTATGAGAGAAAAATGTGAAAAATTTTCCAAAAGCATTCTCAGGTAATGTAGAATGTATCTTTCAGATGCTTCATATGCCCACAAAATTTACATCCTTATATAAAAATAATCACATGTAATTTTTCATAAAAGTGAAGTTATACGGTATACATTGTTTTTCACATTTCCATTTAATGTACATTGAAGACCTTTCTACATTATTATACTAGTCAATTCCCTTTTAGTGAGTAGTTTAGTTTCTCAGGTTATCTGCTCTGATAAATAATACTTAGTTATCTCTTAGATCTCTATCCATCCATTTATCAATCATTTTTTTTGTTTTAGCCACAATATTATAATTTCTATAGAGTGGGTTCTTAAAAGGACAACTATTGAAGCATGTGATAATTGTATTTAAAACATTTACTGATGTTGTCAAATAAACCTATACAAAATATCTTCCAATTAATATTCTGATTAGTAATGGACAGAATAATATGTTAGTCTTTTATTCCTAATCCCAAGATAACATGAGTTGAAAATGTTGCAATCATAGATTGGACTGAAGTCTAGGCCCCAAGTGGAAATTCTGAAGTATATGAGACTATAGAGCATGAAGAGATAAAAATTTATGATAGCAAAATTGCAGTCCTCATAATTCTAAAAGGCAAAAGAAACATAATGCTATTCCTATTATGCAGAAATTTTAGGAAATCACATATTTGCTTAATTGACATAAGACATTGCTTTCTAACAGTTTCCTCCTGAGAAATGTGGGTTTCCTGTTGTTAGAGGTATATAAGAAGGAGGTAGGTAAATGCTTGACAATAATAAGAAACCTTTAGGAGAAATTAGATTAGAAAGTTTTAGATTTAGACATTCTAGATTTATGAAAAATTTGATTAGGTGGAATACACTCCACACTAAAAGTATTAGAAAGCATAACATTTGAACCCAAAGAGAGAGAGTGACTTAATTGATTCCCCTCTTGACCAACAAATCTGGGAATCCTGTCTTACTGGTCTGTTGGTTGTTTATTTTGATTTAAGATTTTTTTTTTCCGAAACAGGGTTTCTCTGTGTAGCTTTGCGCCTTTCCTGGAGCTCACTTGGTAGCCCAGGCTGGCCTCGAACTCACAGAGATCCGCCTGCCTCTGCCTCCCGAGTGTGGGATTAAAGGCGTGCGCCACCAACGCCCGGCTAAGATTTGGTTATTTCTGAAGGGTGTGTGTGTGTTTCTTGATTTTTGTTTTCTGGGTTTGTTTTGTTTTAAAGAGATGCGGAAAAGAAATCAAGTTGTTTAGGTAGTGATTTGGGAAGGATCTGTGAGAAATTGGGGGATGGGAAATATAATCAAAATATACTGCATAAAATATTTTCAATGAAATAAAAAGATTATCTTAAAGAATTCTGTGGAAAAAGTCATGCATCTAAAAAGGCTGTCTGCCAGAGGAGAGTAAGAAACTTACTCAACCAACAATCTATGAGTCATACTAAAAGTGCCTCCTCCAGCCTCTATGTAATCCTTAGATGACAGTTTACACAGATGATCATTTGATTGCAATTTTATGAATGATGACAAGACAGACCTGACCACCTAAGGGTCCCCAGATTACCGACCTGAAGAAATAGTATAATAGTAATGTTTGTATTTTATGTATAGGAGGTAATTTTATAAATCCAAGGAATCATGGTACTACTACTCCAGAAGTTAGTGACATATTTCTGTGTGATATCTGCTCATGTGAAATATCATAAGAAGATAAAGGACATACAGAGTCAGATCTATTCAGCCTGACCTGACTAACAGTCATGTCCTATATAATAAATAGGTCTTCACCATTTTTTTTTGGATATATTTCAAGGACAGAATCCTTTGACAATTCATAAGCAGAAGCAGAAGTGATCGTCTTCTTAAAATAAGCTGGGCAGTGGTGGTGCATGCCTTTAATCCCAGCACTTGAGAGGCAGAGGCAGGCGGATCTCTGTGAGTTCGAGGCCAGCCTGGTCTACAGAGTGAGTTCCAGGAAAAGGTGCAAAGCAACACAAAGAAACCCTGTCTCGAAAAACCAAAAAAAAAAAAAAAAAAAAAAAAAGAGAGAGAAAAAGAAAAGCCACAGTCATTATATGTGCCAAGAGGTGACTGATGCTGATACTTTAAAGTGAAATCTAACTATCATTGTAGAAGTCCTTCCTGTATAGGGAAAAGCTTTCACTGCCTGTTTTGTTTTTCCCCCAATTCTAATGTTCTATCAAGCTATGTCTTTCCTTCTTAATCTCCTTCATGCTATTGTAACATGCTATCACAACCACTACCACTCTGTTTACTATGTTTAATTGAAATTCTGTCTATTTATTCACCTTGTAGTGGTTTGAAAGAGAGTGGTTCCCATAGACTCACATTTGAAAGATTAAGATGTTTGGCATTGTTGGAGAAACTGTGCTATGTGGATTGTCTTTTGAGGTTTACAAAGCCTATACTATTTCCAGTTAATGTTCTCCCCATCTCTATGCCTACTGCTTGTGAATTAGGTGCAAAATCCTAGCTATTATTTAAATTCCATGTCTGCTTTCTTCTTGCCATGCTCCCCACCATGGTGGTCATGAACACTAACATTCTGGAACTATGAACTCCAAAATTAAATGATTTCTTTATTGGTTGTCTTGGTCATAGCATTTGTTTTGTCATGGCAGTAGAAAAATAACTGGCATATACCATTAAGCTGTGAACTTCTTGATTAAATACTTAATAGGTACTCAAATCAATGTTTAGAGAAATGAACTCTGTCTTAGTTAGGGTTTTATTGCTATGAAGAGACACCATCACTGTGGCAATTCTTATAAAGGAAAACATTTAATTAGGGCTTGATTACAGTTTCAGAGGTTTGGTCCATTTATCATCAAAGCAGTAAACATTGGCATGCAGGCAGACACATTGCAGGAGAAGGAGCTGAGAGTTCTACATCTTGATCCACAGACAGCAGGAAAGCAACTGACCAGAGCTTCTGAGACCTCAAAGCCTGCCCCAACAGTGACACACTTCCACCAACAAGGCCATATCTCCTAACAATGTCACTTTTTATGGGCCAAGCATTCAAACATACAAGTCTATGTGGGCCCATTCCTATTCAAGCCACCACTCCCTGGCCCCATGGGCTCATAGCCATAAAATAATACATTTAGACAAATTTTAAAAGTCCCCATAGTCTATCACAGTCTCAACAATGTTTCAAAGTACAAAGTTCATAGTCTCTTCTGAGATTCATGCAATCTCTTAACTATAAACCTCTGAAAAATCAAAAATCGAAAGAGCAGCTCACATACTTCTAATGTATAATGGCATAGTATATACATAGACATTCCAAAATGGAAGAAAGGGAGGATAGTGATGAAATACTGGACCAAACCAAGATTGAAAACAAGCTGGGCACACTGCAAATTCTACATCTCCGTGTCTAATATCAAAATGCTCTTCAGATCTCCAACTCCTTTCAGCTTTGTTGACAGAAACATACTTCTTTCACTTGGGCTGCTTCAGCTCCTATTAGCAGCTTTCCCTGGCAGGTATCCCAAAACTCTGAAATCTCCAACATCTTGGATCTCCAAGGCAATCAATCCAGGCTTCACCTTCACAGCTTTACACAGTCTCTCTAGGTCTCCATTCAGGGGACACCCCTAGCCCATGACTGGCTTCAGCGGCTTTCCTTAGTCATGGAGGAATATTCCATAACCCCTTCTCCTATCCTGACTCTAAAGCCAGAACTACATGACCAAAGCTGCCAAGTTCTTCTGCTTTCTGGGGCTGGAACATAACCCACTTGTTCAATTAGATCTTTACCATCTTTCTGTTTCTGATAGTTTCCTTCACTTAATCTTGTAGACCAGGCTGGTCTCAGACTCAGAGATCCACCTGCCTCTGCCTCTGGATGGCTGGGATTATAAGGCATGTACCACCACATTGTGCTTGAAGCTTTTCTTTAATTCCTTTTCACAATTTGGAAACTGCTGATGTCACCACTGCCTTTATTTCATTTCTTAATCTGTTTTTCTCGTTAAACACAGGACTTAGCTCCACTGCACTTCTTGGTGCTCTTTTTCTCCTAAAATTGTCCATTTTTTATTTTTCCATGCTCAGATTGCTCAGATTGCTCCTTTTCAGAATAAATCTTCATCAGAGTTAACATTAATAACCACACAACAGAGCTATGTTAGGCTAATTTGAGATTTTTTTCTGTCAATGGAATTAATCCAAAACTCTTTAGTTTCAGGTGGATTTCAGACAAGGTTAAAAAAAAAAAAACAACAGCCACACACCTTTCTAAAATATCACAAGAATAGTCTTTAGGCCATATGCTAACATTTTTCTCCTGAAATCTAGAGCAAGCTTCCCTCAGTTCAATCACACTCAGCACTACTGTATTCTATGCTCCTAATAGTATGGTCCATTAAATGGTGCTTAATTACATAATGCTTCTACTTATTTGTTTTCTCCTCTATTAGTAGGGCTAAACAGAGCATTTATCTTATGAGTTGATGATGAGGATTGCCTAATTCAAGTAAAACATTTATATGTGGATTGGCACATAATAACAGTTTAATGCTATAATTACTAATTTATAATTATTTCTGTTCTTTAAGCCACTGCGTCTTGACCTGTCCATCAGTTCTTACCTCTATTGTTTAGGTTACTCCTCAAAGTTGTGTGTAGCTGGAGAGTTTCTCTCCAGGTCCCATCAAGCCCCTGCAGTCCTACAACCCAATTATAAAATAATCACTCAGATGCTTATATTACTTATAAACTGTATGGCTGTGACAGTCTTCTTGTTATCTACTTCTTCTATCTTAAATTAACCCATTTCTATTAATCTATAAGTTACCACATGGCTCATGGCTTACTAGTACCTTACATCTTGCTTGTCATGATGATGGCTCGCAGGTCTCTCCCCATGCCTTCCTGTTATCTCAATTCTCCTCTCTGTTATTCCCACCTATACTTCCTGCCTGGCTACTGGCCAATCAGTGTTTTATTTATTAACCAATCAGAGCAACACATTTGCCATACAGAATATCCCACAGCAGTTGTGTAAGTATAAAATTCTGACTTATATTTGTTGTGCATTAGTCACTTCATATGGTCCCATCTAATACCACTATAATATTTAAGAAATATTTTATATTTTTGCCAATCATTAGACTTGACTTGCATTGCAATTAGCCTTCAAATTTGTCTCCCTAAGGCCAAATTATCTCTATATAATGATGTATTTTGCATATATTCCTGTGATGCAATCATGTCCAAACCCTCTGGTAAGTCTTCATGTCATTCATAGATCACCAATTGCTTACTATTCATAAGCACAATCTTCATCACTGTAGTTGATATCCTATATATGACATTAATTTCTCAACAGTTTCAACCTAATCAACATATATAAATTTTACTACATAACAAAATTTTCTTCAGGAAAGTAAAAAACAATTCAATGTAATAGTTTGTCAAATATTAATAGGATCATAAAATTCTGAGTAATGAAATCAAATGTTTGAACTTACTAGACTGTTTAGAATGATATCAAAAGTAATTCATCTGAAAAATTAATGTTTTAAAATAGTTTCAATGGTAATTTTATTTTCTTAATTAAGGACTAATTTGGTAATAGTAACCTGCTAGTTTCTGGTCAACTTTCTCAGGATTTAAAAATAAATGTCTCTAACTTGTTGAAATCATTTACCAAGTCAACCATGACTGGACACTACCTTCAGCAAAGCAGTTAGTTTGCAATTGCTTTATACAACAGCTAAAATGACCCTGACATTTATAAGATCACTTTTTCATTTATAATAATAATTATTGCATGTATTTATTGAATACTTATTTTATAACACATATTGAACTATCATGTGATAGTATCAACAGAAACAATTATGCTTATTCTCAACAAAGTATCAGTGAACATGTAGTAAGGCACTAGGCATTCTTTTACCTATCCTTGTCTTTTCCCTAATAAGAAAGACACCTAAGTGGAGGGGTTAAAAAAGTATATAAGTGACTACAAAGCTACACCTTATAAATCTTGCAGCATCCAAATACTAACAATTGTGATCACCCATTATAGAATGAATTAGTATACATGTGAAGAGTTTTTATAAATCTCAGTAAGTAGCTTACAACTATACCCAATACTGTCTCCTATTTAAAAATGCACATTGAAAAAAGAGTAGTAAAGAGGATCTTATTATAGGATAACCTTGAGTCTACATTATTCAATTTTCTTTTTAGGTAAATCATTTGCAAACATTGGTACTTTAACTCTTATGGGTAACAGATTACTTTTGACACATCAGTGAGTTGCAACACAGGGTTTGGCATTCTGAATAAAGTCCAAGGCCTTTTGGCTGGCCTTCAGAAAAAGCTTGATTCTGGCCCTCCTCTTTTATAAGCATGATTACAATGCTTGAACAAAATGGATCTCTTTACTGCTCCTTAGTTATGCCAATCTGCATTGCTTTTCTTCATACATAAAGCTAGATATTGGAGCCAGAATTAAGTCTCAGGCAGATGACCAGTCAAAATATTTTATCATCCCACTCCTACTCAGATAGCAAGAGAAGAAATAATGTATGAACTTTATGAAAGGCAGAATATTGCTTTTGTGTGTAGTTGTCCTAAGTGAAAACTTGTTTGTAGTGGGTATACCAGGTGTGTATTGCACCAGTGGCTTAGCTTTTTAGTACAGTAAAAATATTAACTCCAATTAAAAATAAATATACTACAGTTTAGAGATGCCACATTAAACATTGTAAACAATGTATTTTTATTACATCACATGGCAAAGCAAAGAAGACAACTGGAGATCAAAATCAAAGTGTATCTGTGATTTAGATAATCTAAATCCCTGTCAACTCTGAGAATATAATTTACTGTTTATTGTTTCACAAATGACTACACATGAGCTCTAACATAGCCATTCTTTCAAGTCTGAAAGTTGAAAGCTCTAAACCTGAATGACAAATAACAAACCTGAAGCATTAAGTTTTTACTGATCTGTGTATGAAATGTTTTATCTCTTATATTTCTAGTCATTTGATGTTGAAATGAATGCCTGAAATTTTCTCTCTCCATCTACAGTATGTGAATATGCCTGATAATTATGATAGTAATATACCAAAATACCATAATGTATATAAAACTTTTATCATAATGTTAAGTATTGTTTGTAGTCCCTAGACATATCAGCTTTTGGCCCTTTCCTTTCACTGAGGTAATAAATTCATACCATAGATTAAATACAATAAAGGATTATAATTTCTACAGCAATGCATAGATTTTGGTCAGTAGCTTTTAGAATAAAAAATAACACTTATAGACTATTAAGCAGAAATATATTGTGAGATGTTGTTCCTATAATCTGTAAGTCATTCCTGCTTATTCCCTGCCATTAATTCCTTACACCAAACAGAAGGCAGAATCTTGACTAGATTTATCTGATAACTGTCTCAAATACACTCCTTCATTTGGAAACTTAGCTTTCAGTCAACATGTTTATATAACCACATCCTAATTGAGATCACTACATTATATTCCACTCTCCTCAATGTTAATAGTAGAGACCTTTCCGAAGTGAAAAATTCTTCAGTGACCCATTATCATGCTTATGGTACAATAAAGGAGAAGACTATTTAAAAGTGGCTTTTGAGCCAGTTATACCTGATGTCTGCATTCCACCTCAGTCTTATCTCTGGCTGATTCTTACATGCCAAGCCAACTATGCTTCAGTAAAATTGATGTGCTTGAAATTCTGATCACAATTTGCTCACATGCCCACTCTCTCTCTTCCTTCCCCACCCTCCCTCTCTCTCTCCTTTTTTTGTTTCTCCTCCCCATCTTTTGATCATTTTTCAATGTTCCAAAACCCCAATGTCAGCCAAAAATCTCTACATATCTTTGCTTCAGCCACTGTTTTCCCTTCTTTGCTGTTATTTTATCATGTGAGAGACATTCTCAACTATTGATTGAACTGCTCTTCCTCCACAACTCTGTTCAAATGTCATCACAATTCTCTTTATAACATTTATTATTCAGTTATCTCCAATCCTTTAATCTTCTCTCTTAGTTTTATTCAAAATGACCTGAAATAAATGTGTCTTGGAATATTTGTTTCCCAAGAGCTAAAAACCTCATGCTTTCTTGAGCATGGCATAATTAGTATCAATACTGAACCTAACATAATGAAAATACTCAATAAATAAGAATTGAATAAATAGGTCAACCTTATTCTGTTTCAAAAATCTAAATGGGAACATTTTGTGGATTCCCACCCCTAAACTTTCAACTACAGGCAATAATGACTGCTGGGGGAAGGAAAATTAGCATCTCTCAGAGGGGAGTCCCCTTATTAGTTGTCCAGTGCTGAATGGTCAGTCTTGAAACCATATTCACACAACCATCAAAACAAAAACTCGACAAGTTATTTCTATTAAATTGTATATAAATATATGCATGCAAACACATGCACATGTCTATAACAATAATAATCAACTTGAGGAGTCACAAAGACATGGGAGGATATTAATATAGCTGAGTGGCTGGCAGAGGCTAAAGGGAGAAAAGGGAGAGGGAAAGTGATATAACTCTATTTCAACCAAAATATATCTACATCTTCCATATTATGATGATATGAAAAAGAAAAAAAGTCTCTGGGATTTGATGTAAAGTATTGTTAAAGAGATCTGCCTATATCTCCAAACCACCCCGCTGCTCAAAATGTGCTGTGGTTAATGTAAGAGTGAAGAGAACACTCTAGAACATCCCCTATGGAAAAATAAAAAATAATGTATCTCTAGATCATTACTGATCATTTGTACTGCTACAAAGAGAAGTGAAATATATTAAATGAGTTGTCCTAGTTAAGGTTTCTATTGCTGCAGTGAAACACCATGCCCATAGAGCAAGATGGTGGGGAAAGGGTTTATTTGACTTATACTTCCAGATATCGTTGGAGGAACTCAAGGAGGGCTGGAACCTAGAGTCAGGAGCTGAGGCCATAGAGGGGAGCT
The DNA here is from genome assembly GCF_004664715.2 of Peromyscus leucopus. Taxonomy (NCBI): domain Eukaryota; kingdom Metazoa; phylum Chordata; class Mammalia; order Rodentia; family Cricetidae; genus Peromyscus; species Peromyscus leucopus. The sequence continues at coordinate 57,263,825 of NC_051083.1, forward strand.
GCTTACTGGCTTGCTTCCCATAGCTTGCTTAGCCTGATTCTTATAGAACCTAGGATCACCAGTCCAGGGATTACCCCCACCCACATTGGGTTGGGCTCTCCCCCATGAATCACTAATTGAGAAAACACCTTATAGCTGAATCTCATGGAGGCATTACCTCAACTGAGGCTTCCTCTTCTCTGATGAATCTACTTGTGTCAGGATGACACACAAAACTAGCCAGTACATGAATGATGACATCTTCTTTTAGTCAAAACTAAGAAATAAAAAACCACAGTTATGACCTTTTTAAGACATAATTGTAACTTGGAATGAATAAGAAAACAACTATGCTGAAACTTTATCTTGGTAGCATTGGGTTTGGATTCTTCTGTATGGGGCTTGCAGAATAGATTTGAGGTTGTGGTCATGTTGTAACACTACCTGACAACCTTTAAATGGGTTGAAAAAATGGCATATAGTTCATGGCTCCAATCAGTCCTTTTTAATATCTAATTCAAACCTTTCTATTTTTGTTCTGTAATTCCTTTCAAGAAAGTTTGCATCACCAATGGTCCAGTGCTCCTTATGCCTTCTGGAATGAGTGAGGGCCTTTCATATACTCTGGGAAAAAATGAGCACCTTTTTTCAGATGGATGGACAAAGAAGACTGTCCACTGGGCAATGTCCATTGGGATAAAGCTTGAGAAATAATACTAATACTAATACTAATACTTATAATAGCTGAAATATTGTCTTAGGTTGGCAAAAGATTGCCAGGAAAAATTTGTAGCAAATGTAAGCCTTCACTAAACAGTCTAAACAGAGGTAGAGAAAACTGTATGGCTATGAGGTTACTTCTCTCACTTTCAAGTGCCCTACTATTATATGGGCAAGCTGAGCCTTTCTGTAGCCAAACAATTCTTGGTTCTTCAGAGTACCCTTCCATTTGCTAAGGCCATGTCCTCACCAGGCTTGCTAGTTTATTTCTGTTTCATCAAGGCTTGCTGGTGCCAAAAGAAGGGATGTTTCAGAAGTTATCAGTATGCATCATCATTTTGGCCTTCAACCTCCCCCCTAGGAAATGAGTGCAAGGAAGTAGGTGGCTGAAGACTGGAACAACAAGCTAATCCCAGGATATGGTGAGGGATAGAGGGCCTTTGATCAGCTCCCTATTACTGGATTTCTTGTCTTTGTATTGTTTTGTTGTGTGTGTGTGCTTTTGTGTGTCTTTAAATTTTATTTATTTATTTACCCATGTGTCTGTGCTAAACAGACATGGTTAGCTGTCTAAAGGTCACTAGGTTGGAACTATTTGGCCAGAGCCCAATGTTTCAGATTTGCCAGGGACACACTGTTCTACTGTACCTTACCATTGTTCAAAAACATCCAATAAAGCCTATTTTACTTTCTTTCCTCTCATTTTGTCATTCCTTTTTTTTATTAGTGCCCTTTCTGTTCCACTACTTTAGTTGTATCTGACATAAATTTGTCTTTCTTACAGTCTTTATTGCCTCTGTTCTTTTCTTCTGCTGCTTTTACCTAGCCTTGGTTGACCTACTTAAGATCAGAAGCAACTCACAATTGTAGTTGGAAGTTTACCTGTGTCCCGCCGAATCTCTCCCACCCATGACCTGAAGCCGCTTGGTCCCAAGTAAACACACAGAGGCTTATATAAATTATAACTGCTCAGCCAATAGCTCAGGCTTATTACTGATTAGCTATTACACTTAAACTCAGCCCATTTCTGTTAATCTATATGTCATCATGTATTCTGTGCCTTTACCTATGTGCCATTGCATGCTGCTCCCTGGACAGCGGGCTGGCATCTCCTGACTCAACCCTTCCTCTTCCCAGAATTCTCCTCATATGCTCACCCCACCTATACTTCCTGTCTGGCTACTGAACAATCAGTGTTTTATTTATGAACCAATCAGAGCAACACATATTTACAGCATACAGAACAACATCCCACAGCACACAATGGCCAGTGAAAAAGCTCTGGGTCTCGTAGTTAGGGCATAAAGTAGCTCAGAATGAGAACAGAGCTTACAGATGATTCAAACATTTAAGAAAAACAAGAAGTCTGGGTTGAAAGATTAAGAACTGTTTGTAGATACAATTATACAGTAGGTTAGGGAAGAAGAAAGAGTTTTGAAAGCAGGAGGTAAAGAGATCCCATGCATCATAATGAATTAAGACATCAAAGGGGTAAGAAGGTGGAAATAAGCCAAGTGAAACAACAATAGCTTTCTAATAAATTGAGGCTTGAAATAGTAGCACAGTTAGCAGAAAAACTGTTGCACTCCTCCAAGAAGATTACAATGCTGGGGTACTTCTTTGCTACAGACTGGTCAGTGCTGTATTCTCTGAGATTTCTGCAATTAATTTGGTACTCTACGTAGGAACCACATTGAAGACACAGAAAAAAAAAACATTGAAAGAAATTTGGAATATAATTTATGCTCTGTTCTAGAAGAAAGGAAACAAAAAACGTAAAATGTGAATACGGCAGGAGTGGTACAGATTCCTGCCTTCAAACACTAAAGATTTGCTATGTGGAACAAAAATGAATATTCGCTATGTCTCTTAGATCTAATTTGGGATCATGGAGGTATAATTTGAGTTTAAGACAATATATTATGAAGGAAAATTAAACCAGGAATAAATCTTTGGTGCCTTCTCTCTTAAAAGAGGAAGAAAAATGTGAAGGAGTTTGAGAGTCTTTACTTATTTCTTCATTTGTGTCCTGTGAAGACCTTAGAGTACCAGATAAGAGTTTCATAGTGACAGTTAAGATTTGAGAATTAGAAACTTTGGATGAAGAGATCTTTCAGGAGTTGAAAGCATCTACTTTTCTTGCAGAGAAAAATAATTTGGCTCTTAAGTACTCATATCAGGCAGCACACAAACCCAGGATTCCATACTACTGGCCTCCTCGGGCACCTGCACTGATATACAAATACTTACACACACACACACACACACACACACACACACACACACACACACACACACACACAAGCAGATAGAGTAAAAAATCTATTTAAAAAAACTCAAGAAAAGTATTCCTGACTTCATTAATAGTAACATGGATTTTGACATCAGAGCTACTGGATTATGTTTCCTCAATATCTCTTTATGATATTTCATCTCCATCCACAGTTATGGCTTTGAATCATACCTAAAAGTTAATGCAAATTCCAAATCAGCAACTCATGCAACTATAGGTAAATTACTCACTTTCTGGGAAGATTAGACATGTATTTGTAGCATGAGAATAATGCCACTTAGGATGGAACTTCTATGATAGCTAAGGGAGATTGTGTGTGTGTGTGTGTGTGTGTGTGTGTGTGTGTGTGTGTGTGTGTAACATAAAGCTTAAGAAATTGGCAATACCCTGTAATGATTTTGACATGGGTGTCTTACTATTTATCCCTGGCTAGCCTGGAATGTGCTATATAAATGACAGTGACCTCAAACATACAGAAATCGACCTGCCTCTGGCTCACCAGTTCTAGGATTAAAGCTGTATACCTCTATACCTGGCCCAATAATAGAATTCTTATATAAACATTTTTTCCATCTCTTCCTCTAGAATTATGACTCTAGTCCTTTAATAACTATGGAAATTCCCCTAGAATTTGTGTCTATATAATCTTAAGTTTTCTTATGATTGTATTATTGTCTATGCTAGAGTAGCTCAATATCATTTGAAGACAAATCATAGTGTCATGACTAAGTAGCTTGAGGATGATGTGGATCCATGTGAAGTTAGGTTTCCTAATAAATCTTGTATTGTTCAATAAAGCCTATTGTTGAGAATCCATTGCAAAGCATACAAAGAAAGTCTCCTATGGGAGCTAGCAGTCCAAGTTTTTTTCTCAGTTCCAGAGATAAGTAAACCAACAGATAAAATGGCTGAGTGGCCCTATTATCAAGAGATGTATTTCCAAATACAGAAAATAAAGACCTTGAATATGTCTGCAATGCATTTGACCCATCCAGATTTTCAAGAATGTTTCCTACAAAGCCAAAACTACCCACTAAAGAAATGGTAATGTGTTTTGTTCTTTGGATATTTCACTGACTAAATTTGTGTTAATTTGGCACAGGCTAGAGGCATCTGAAAGCAGGGAACCCCAAACAAGAAAATACCTCCATAAGATTAGGCTCTAGGCAAGCCTGTAGAGCATTTTCTTAATTACTGATGAATATGGAAGTGTCTAACCCATTGAGCATGGGGTGATCCTTAGGCTGATAGACCTGGGTTCAATAAGAAAGCAGGCTGAACAAGTCAGTAAACAGCAGTCCTCCATGGTCTCTGCACCAGTTTCTGCCTCTAGGTTCCTTCCCCATTTAAGTTTCTGTCCTGACTTTCTCCAATGATGAACAATAATGTGGAAGAGTAATCCAAGTAAACCTTTTCCTCCTCCAAGTTGCTTTGCTCATAGTATTTCATCATTGCAATAGAAACCCAAACTAAGTGAGATGTATCTCTAGTCATAATCCAGAAAATCAATGGAGAATGGACACTAAAGCAAAAAAGTGAAAGACCTCTAATTCAGTCCAACATCCTATCCTTTTGCACAAATTAATCTTGGTATTACTTTCTAGAGAGACTACACTAGTGACTAAGAAGCCGTGAGTATGGTATTTTAAGAATTTCTAACATACATCTGTAAAATAAAATTAACTACAGGATAGGAAGTGTGAGTGGGGGTAGATAAATACAAAAATTTTCTGATTCTCAATATTCGATGCAAAATATTAAAGTATGATGCAGCAAGCAATATTACATACAGCATGTATGCTAGTGTCTAGAATTATCAAGAGACAAAAGAAGCAACAGGTAAGAGTAAACTTAGCTTTGGGAACAGATCATCTATAAGAAACTACAGACAAGGTGATGAATAGCATTAGAATATAGACTTATCAGTAAATGGGGTTATGGCAGGAAATATTTACAATTATGACAATGATAGGATTCAAAAAGACTACTTAAAAGCCTCTAATAAATCCGGGCATGGTGGTTCATGCCTTTAGTCCCAGCACTCAGAAGGCAGAGGCAGGCAGATTTACAGAGTGAGTTCAGTTCCAGGACAGCAATTACTGTTAAGAGAGAAACCCTGTCTCCAAAAAGCAACAAAAGAAAACAAAAAAAAAAGGAAAGAAAAGAGGAAAAAAGACTCTAATGATACACTGAAACTCATAAAATATTTTGCGGGGAATAAAAAAAGCAACCATTCCCATACTGGGTACAAGAAAATCAACTGTAAGGCATAGGAAAGAAATTTTAGTGGCTGTGGAGCTTCCATGGGACTCGACTAGGGCCCCTGCATACAGAAGATGGTAGTTTGGTTCAAACTGTTTGGGGGGCATACAGGCAGGGGGATCAGGTTCCGTACCTGGTGCATGGGCAGGCTTTTGGAAATCTGGTGCTTGGGGTATGACACCTTGTTCAGCCTTGGTGCAGTGGGAAGGGGTTGGACCTGCCTAGGCTCAGTATGCCAGGCTCTGCTGACTCCCCATGGGAGATCTTGATCTGGGGGATGTGGAGATGTGGGGTGGCTTGGGAGGGAGGGCTGGGGGGTGGGAGGAGGGAGGAGGTGGGATCTGTGGGTGGTATGTAGAGTGAATAGAAAATTTCTTAAGAAAAATTTTAAAAAAGAATAAAAATACCGAAAAAAAAAAGAAAAGAACACACTGAGCCAAACAACTGTCTTCTGTATCCAGAGGACCTAGTTCTGTCCCATGGGGGCTCCACAGCCACTAGTCTACAGTTCATGGCTTCCACTAGTGTGGCCGGTCATCTCTGCATGTCTACCCATCATGATCTCAATGTTCCCTGCCTACAGAATCCCTCTTCTCTCTCATCAGTTGGTACCTGGTGCCATCAATTGGTCTCATCAATTGGTGCCAGCCTGGTGCCTGGACTTGGATCTCTGCATCTGCCTCCATCAGTCACTGGACAAAGGCTCTATGATGACAGCTAGGTTATTTTCTAGAAAGGTCACCAGAGTAGACAGTCCAGGCACTCTCTGGACCACTGCCAGCAGACCAAGGTGGGGTCAACCTTGTGGATTCCTGAGAGCCTCCCCAGCACCCTGCCTCTTCCTATTCCCATGATGTCCTCATCTATCATGGTATCTCCCTCCCTGCCCTCCCACTCTGTCTCTGTTCCAGCTTGACCCTCCCATTTCCCTATGTTCTCACCCTATACTCCTCACCCTCTGCCACCCCCCCACACCCAGTCCACTCATGTAGATCTCATCCACTTCTTTGCAGGGTCATCCATGTGTCCCTCCTAGGGTCTTTTCCTGTTAGCTAGTCTCTCTGGAGCTGTGGGTCGAAGTCTAGCCATCCCTTCCATTCATATCAGCATTATTTATAATAGCAACAACCTGGAAACAACCTAGATGCCCCTCATCTGAAGAAGGGATAAAGAAAATGTGGCACATATACACAATGGAGTATTACTCAGCAGTAAAAATCAATGATATCATGAAATTTGCAGGCAAATGGATGGAACTAGAAAATATCATCCTGAGTGAGGTAACCCAGACTCAGAAGGACAAACATAGTATGTGTCTAAGGTTCTTATTTAAAAAGTACAACACTTGCCGGGCGGTGGTGGCCCACACCTTTAATCCCAGCACTCGGGAGGCAGAGTCAGGCGGATGTCTGTGAGTTCAAGGCCAGCCTGGTCTCCAAAGCGAGTTCCAGGAAAGGCGCAAAGCTACACAGAGAAACCCTGTCTCGAAAAAAAAAAAAAAAGTGCAACACTGGATTGGCAACAATGGAGAACCTATTAGAACCTGTCATGGTGAATTGGCTAGTGGAAGTGTTTATATGTTTGGGGTTTCACATAAGTAACAGAATATAATCTGTTGAATCTAATATCCTCTTTCAAGAAAGTCACGTATATTTAGATATTAGACACCAGAAGTATATGCAGCAGGAAATTCCACCCTTGATACTTCTGGTTTTCCCTCTTCCACTTCCCCAGTTTCTTTCAAAATGTTCATGGCCATTTCTGTTCCAAGTTAGCTGGTCTCAGGATGCAGCTGGCACCAAGAATGGAACAAGTATAATTATTCCAAGATACAGTAGTTGACTCTACATTTTACACCAGAAAGTATGGTAATATGCAGGATGTGAGATCTGAAAGTCTCTATATGCAAGAATTATGTTGAGGTCTCTGAGGCATTAGCAGTATATACAAAAATTGTGTTTACATTGTTATATATGAATTTTGGAGAAGGAGCAGAAATAAAGTGATCCTCAGATTACTTGAAGCAGAAAGCATCAGTCTCTTTCAGAAAAGTAGTAGAGGCACTTTTCTAAAATATCCAGAAACCCAGGTACTTATGGTAAAACAGTGGAAGAGCCTTTTGGAGTTTTGGATTTTATACTAACTACTGCTAATAAGGTGCTGTATGGGATCCCCTTGGGCCTCAGATTACATATCTGTAAAACAAAGAAGCTGAATTATATAGTCTCCAAGGTCCTTTAGAGCTATAAAGATCTGAGTCCATAAGAATGAATTGCTCTGATTTGCCATACCCTTGGGATGCCTCTGTAAGTCCAATTTATATAAATGAGATCTGGTAAAACATACCTCAGGGGTTTCTCAATAGTAGGATTTATGGCTTTGCTTTTATTCCCCTTTATCCATTGAAGTCCCATGAAACGGAATCAGGGGGTGGGACAATTGACTTTTCCAAATCAGCCTTAGTCTATACAGGATGACTTGATGCATTTCACATCAAAATGACTAGTCACAGTTTTGTTTTATTTTTCTAACCTCGAACTGACTTGTTGGAGTGCTCAGCATCACAGACAGTGAATCTCCAGTCAGCTTATTCTCCCTCGTCTCAAAAGAGTTTTTTATCAGCTTTTTTGACACAAAGGACAAAATCTTTTTTAGTATAGATTCTTTTTGTTCTCTGAAAATTCCATATGCACGTAACATGTGTTCTGATTATTATAACTCCCATCTCTCTAAACTCCTCCCACACCTATTATATCCTACCTTCCTTTTCTTTCTACATTTATGAGGTGTTTTGTTGTTTTTCTGTGTTTTTGTTTTTATCAGACACAGTGTGTTTTACCAAGAGCATCTATGTGACCATGGATTTGTAACTATTAGAGCATAGTGAGCTCTTCAATACAGGGACTGTCCTTCCCCAAAAATTATTAGAGTGGGCTAGGTCCTGTAAGCCCCTCCACATTCCATACCTGACTGTCTCATAATCAGCTGAATCTCATATTAATAGGCCTATTGCAAACAGCCAGAGCTGCTGTGAGGTCATGACTGCATTGGCTGTGCAATACCTAAACGCAGCATTCATGCCACAGCTTTTCCATCTTCCAACTTTACATTCCTTCTACCCCTCTTCTGAGTGTTCCATAATCCTTACAGGAATGGTTATAAATCCTGTTAGGAGCAATCACAACTTTTTCTCAGCACCTGCATTCTCAGTCTTGGCAATTACTGCTATTATTATAAAGAAAGTCTTCTTTGACTAAAGCTTGGAATAGAATTTTCCTATATGTACATACAGATATAATTAGAAGACAATTTGGTGCCATGACAGTTTATCTAAACAACTGTAGCAGATTTTTTTTTTTCTGTGTCCCGGCCTGCTGGCAGGTTGGGACAAATCTCTCCCACTTGTGTCCCCCAAAGTAAACACACAGAGGCTTCTATTAATTATAACTGCATGGCCATGGCTCAAGCCTTTTGCTAGGTAGCTCTATATCTTAAATTAGCATGTAGCTATTAATCTATGTATCACCACATGTTCCATGGCTTTACCTGCATCCCATTACATGTTACACCTTGGATGGATGGCTGGCATCTCCCCCGCCTTCTTCCTGGCTCTCCCTTTGAATTTCCGGCCTGCCTGTAACCTGACTTGCCATAGGCCAAATGGCTTTATTTATCAACCAAACAGAGCAAAACATATTCTCAGCATTCAGAAAGACATTCCCCCTATCACTTCCCCTTTTCTGTCTAATCAAAAATGAAGGTTTTAACTTTAACCTACTAAAATTACTTATCTTTAAAGAAAGGAGGAGACAGGAGACTAAGGCAAAATGGTAAAGGTACTAGCGTGAGGCCAGACTTCAGGGAAAACACATTTTAATTGGTTTACAAACTAGTAAGTTTCTATTATAGGTTATAATCAAAAGATTTATATTAATCCCTTTTATTTATTGTAAAAATTAATCCTAATTTGTATTAATTCCTGCCATTTTGTTGATTTTGTGATTTTTTTCTTCTTAGACCTTTTTTGACTATTATTTATTCTTTTCCTGTGGCCTCTTGGTTGTGTTTATCCTTCTTTTCTGTCTAACATATCCTTTCTAGTACCTTCTGTAGAGCTGGCTTAAGTGACCATATATTTCTTTAGTCTGTTTTTATCATGGAATGTTTTGTTTTTCTCTTTTTTGCTTCAGTTTATTATATAGTTTTACTGGCTACAATAGTCTGAATTGGTAGTTGTGTACTTTGAGAACTTACAAGACACTTTTTAGTCCCTCCCTGCTTTAAAATTTTCTATCAAATAATCACCTCTTTTTATTGAACTTTTCAGTACCATTTCTTTTCTTTTTTTTTTTTTTGTTTTTTTTTTTTTTTTTTTTTGTTTTTCGAGACAGGGTTTCTCTGCGTAGCTTTGCGCGTTTCCTGGAACTCACTTGGTAGACCAGGCTGGCCTCGAACTCACAGAGATCCACCTGGCTCTGCCTCCCGAGTGCTGGGATTAAAGGCGTGCGCCACCACCGCCCGGCCAGTACCATTTCTTTACCTGTGTATGTTTTCTAGTTCTGTCTGCTTGTGTTCTCTTAGCATCTTATAATTTAATAGGTAAGTTTTTCTATATAGATAGATGTGAAAATTTTTCTTCTGGGGTTTTAATGTATGTATTAGTGTGGTGGTTTGAGAGAAAATGGCCAATAGAACGAGTGATACTATTAAGAGATTGGGCCTTGTAGAGATAGGAGTGGCCTTGTTGGAAGAAGTGGATTACCGTGGGGGTGGACTTGAGGTCTCTTTTGCTCAAGCTTCATTCAGTGTGACACTCAGCCTACTTCCTGTTGCCTTTTAATCAAGATGTATGCACCACCATGTTTGGCTGCATGTTGCCATGCTCCCTTGCCATGATGATAATGGACTGAACCTCTGAACTATAAGCTGCCACCTCAATCAAATGTTTTCCTTTGTTTCTTCACAGCAACAGAAGCCCTAACAAAGACAATTAGTTCTGCCTTTGGCTGGGAATATTTCTGTTACATCTTTACCCTTAATTCATAGGTTTGGACTCTCCATGGTGTTCCACATTTTCTGCATACAATATTCATGTTTTTAACTTGTTATTTTCTTTTTTTAATTATGTAGCTTTTCCATCCTGTCTTTAAGACCTGGTATTATATATTCTATGTGATCCATTCTAATGGTGAAGTTTTCCACAGAGATGTTGTTTTTTTAATTACATTTGATGGTTTTTCTTAAAATTTCCTGCTTTATTTCTCTTTGAATTTGCCTTCATTTTTTTAAGTCTTGAATTCAATTTTCATATGCTGAATTATCTTTAATATTTCACTCAGACATTTGCTTGTATTTTCTTAGATTCATTCCTGTTCTCTTTATTTTTGTTTATATTATTTTTAATGCTTTGAACTCATTAAACATGTTTACAGCTGCTCTTTTGAATTCTCTGCTGTGGGATGGTCTGTATGTAAAATTATTCTGATTGGTCAATAAATAAAACACTGATTGGCCAGTGCTTAGGCAGGAAGTATAGGTGGGACTAACAGAGAGGAGAAAAGAAAGAACAGGAAGGCAGAAGGAGACACTGCCAGCTGCCGCCATGACAAGAAGCATGTGAAGACACCGGTAATCCATGAGCCACGTCGCAAGATATATATTTATAGAAATGGATTAATTTAAGCTATAAGAACAGTTAGCAAGAAGCCTGCCACGGCCACACAGTTTGTAAGCAATATAAGTCTCTGTGTTTACTTGGTTGGGTCTGAGCAGCTGTGGGACTGGTGGGTGATAGATATTTGTCCTGACTGTGGGGAAGGCAGGAAAACTCTAGCTACAATTCTGTGTTTAAATTTAATTAAAATGTAATTATATAATCTCTCCATCCCTTCTGTTCTACTCCTCCCATGTCTACATCCTTCACAATTCATGGCCTATTCTTTGACCATTGTTGTTATACACACACACAGGTATATATACATATACATATATATGTGCATACATATTCATGCACATATATAAATACAACTTGGTCAATCAATTTAGGGTTCCTCATATGTACTCAATTTCAGGTATGACCACTCCATATTGGAGAACAATGATTATCCTCCTCTCAGCTATTATTAATTACTTGTAGCTCTAACTTATATATATATATATATTCATCTGTTTATTTTAGATACCAGCCTCAACCTTGTTGGAATTGTTCAGGTCTTTTTTAGGCAATGTTATTGAGATTCAATGGGTGTAGTTTCTCTGTCATAGTGAGAAGGTACAATCTTACAGCAGACATCCTGGTATCTTACAGACTATATGCTTCATCTTTTGTGATATTCCCTGAACCTCAAGTGTAGAAATCGTGTGGTAAATTTATTCTCTGTGGCTAGGAAACCCACAGTCAATTGTTCTTTTCATGTTGACTAATTGTATTTTGTAGATGTAACTAACCGTCTTATTAAATAAGAAACACAGAAACAATGTAAAAGAGAAAGCCGAGAGGTCAGAGCTCAGAGCTAAAATCTCACCCTTCCTCCTGCTGTCCCAGCTTCCCAAAAGAGAGCTATTCCTTTGTGTGTCAGTCATTTCCCTAGTCATTCTGCCTTCTCATTGGTTGTAAACCTGAACACGTGACTGCCTCATCACTGTCTGAATGTACAGCCCCCTAGGTCTTAAAGGCATATGTCTCTAATGCTGGCTGTATCCCTGAACACACAGAGATCTATGGGATTAAAGGCGTGTGCCACCACTGCCACTCTGTCTATGGCTCTAATAGCTCTGACCCCCGGGCAACTTTATTTATTAACATACAATCAAAATCACATTTCAGTACAATTAGAATACCACCACATTTCCCCTTTTCTATTTCAATAAAAAGAAAAAAAAGCAAAAGGTTATAACTAACAAAAGAAAAACTATATACAAAAGTACAATGACTATATACAATATATACAAGTAATAAATACCTAAACAGGTATTTGACAAATCAGAGAAAATAATTCCATTATCTATCCTATTTTGGTAAATCCAAGATGTATCTAATGCACTTTCTATTCTAATTAATTTTCAACTATAACTAACTAATTTTCAACCATAACTAACTAATCTTCAACTCCCTCAGAGACCCAAGAACGAAATAATATTAGCTAACAAAAGTAAAAACAGGAAGTGCATGCAAGCAACTTCCAAAAAATTTGTGAGTTGACAGAAACAGCCAGCTGCCTGGGCAGTCACCTGAGGTTTCTCCGCAGTGTTGGGGCATCATCTTCAGCCTATAGGCTTAGTGTATCTGACAGACTAATTTGTGAAGTAGCATGTACACAAGGTCAACAGTTCAACCTCACATTGGGTGAGAGCAGTCCATGTACCAGAAACACCTGAATTCCACTAGTGTCCTGTTATGATTCAGGATTTTAAATTCTGGAAATTGTTGACAGTTTTTTAATTCAGCTGTTCATTCTTCTTGGCTGTGTATATATGGCTTCATCTCAGCATCCCCTTCTTCTCCACATCCCTCTATTAAATGCCAGTATACTTTCGAGAGGCATGAGCTTTCAGCTGCTGTTCCATTGCACAACAGAAGCCATTGGCCCTCTGCCTGTTAAGCTGCCTTCGAAGAAAAGGGCACCGTACCTTTTCCGGATGCGAAGGCCACTTCAGGGATGGGGCCATATTGTCCTGGCCTCAGAAGATGCCTTTTGATAAAGCCATAACCACACTTGTTTTGGCAAGAATCAGTAGTCCCTTGTTTCGTGTTCTGTCTGTCCATTTTGTCCTGTTGATTCGAGGATACTTTGTTGTCCAGTGGCTAACTTTTGCCACAATGAAAGATGGCTCCATATGCAGTTTCTTCAATGCCCATATTTTCTCTGAAGTAGATTGGTACTGCCAGGAGCCAACATGTCTCAAAAAAGAAAAAAAATTCTAAGTTATTAAAACATTTTAAATGCCATATTCTGTAGATCTCTGAATGGTTTGAAGATGACCTGTCTAAAACATCTCTGCTCAATTTTTAAAACATATCTAATATAACTACAAGTTCTATTGTAATGTCTAACTACTAACTTTCATTTCTTTATATCCTAATAATTGGTAATAATAACATTCAAGGAATAGAAATTTGCATTACATTGTTAAATGAATGGTATAAATACAATTAGAAATATACATATAGCATTTTCTAACAATATCAATTTCAAATTTGTTTACAATATAAAACAATCCAATCCAATGTAAGGTATTTAAAACTAGTAATTGTCTTTCTCTTTTCTTTCTTTCTTTCTTTTCTTTTTTCTTTCTTTCTTTCTTTCTTTCTTTCTTTCTTTCTTTCTTTTTTCTTTCTTTTTTCTTTCTTTTTTTTTCTTTTTTCTTTCTTTCTTTCTTTTGTTTTGTAAGACATTAACCAACAGTTTTAGGGACTGCAAAACAAACTTTCACATGGCACATTCACATCACAAAAGACAGTTCCATGGACATCTCACACTCACATCTCTAATTCTCTCTCTCTCTCTCTCTCTCACTCACATATAATTTAAAAATACAATACAATAGATAAAAAAAAAGTGCTAGAGTGTCCACTATCCTAATTGAAGATTTACAGTATATATCATCTTCAAAATCCATAAATGTTTTTCTGGCCCACTGTGCAATGGCTTAGTAAAATCACCATCAAAAGCAAATTTTATCCATCTTCAATATTCAAAAATGAGCTTTCATTCTATACATAAACAAGCAAATATTCTGTTTTTGTAGCATTGTATATAAAAGTACATTTTATTTATTTAAAGAACAAGATATATACAGTATTGTAGCAGTTTTCTTTGTTTCTTTTTATACTATTATTTTTTGCTGAATTAACCTCTTATACATTTTAACTTCTCTGATTTTCTATTTGAGAGTGTTTATGATTTTGATTTCTGTATCTCATTTGTTTTTTTCCTTATAAAACATTGGTAATGGAGATTTTATTTTATCTAGTCAGAACAGTTAAGGTCAAGAAAACAACTGACATTAAATGCTAATTAGGATGTAGAGAAGGGGGACACCTCATTTACTATTGATGAGACTGCAAACTGGTGCAGTAACTCTCAAATCAGTGTAAAGAATCTTCAAAATCTTTTTAAAGAAAAAAATTATCTTAAGACCCAGCTATACCACTGTTCTGCATGTGCCCAAAGGACTAGACATCTCACTCCAGCAGATACTTGCTCAGCCATATTCATAGCTCTTTATTCACAATAACTAGGAAATGGAAACAACTAAAATGTCCTTTACCTGATGGATGAATGATGGAGATGGGGTGCATATATACATTATTCAGCTACAAAGAAAAAATGGATTCAAGAAAATTTCAGATTTATATATGAAATTGAAGGAGGATACTGAGTGAGGTAACCCAGACCCAGAAAGACAAATGCTGAATGTTTTTACTTATTTATGGGGCCTAATTCTTAACCCATAGATGTATTGTATCACCTTTGGTATTCACAGATACCAAGAAAGTAAAAAGGGACTTGCAGACAGGGAGGGGGAGGCTCTGTGGAGAGGAATAGTAGGACATGGGTGCTATGAAAGGGAAAACAGGAGGGAAGACTTGGTTCTGGTGGGGAAAATTTAGGACAACAAAAAAGATGGTGGGAGGATAAATAACACGAAATATGTCTGAAAAGGCCATGGGGAACCAAATTATCTTGTGGTTACATAAAATTAGATAATATATTCATATAAGTATATTATATACATATATATCTACAGTTTAATTAAAATTATGCCAGTTGGGGTGATAGTATTCCCTCAAACCAGAGACTATCTAGCAAAAACTCCAGTGTGAGATATAGGAAACCTGCTTTCAAGTTGTTGATAAGGGAAATTCCAAGTGACTACCAAAAGAATATAGTTATTGCTGTTGCTCTTGGTTGCTTCTCAGAGGTTGAAGGTAAATCCCTATTGCTGACAACATCACACACTTAGGACACAGGACTCAGAATATTTGAGCTGGATCTAACCTGAAAATCTCCTTCCTGCAGTCTAACTTCCATAGTACCAGGAAGTACTATGTAATTGGTCAAGGGAAGGAAGTAGTAGTAGTAGTAGTAGTAGTAGTAGTAGTAGTAGTAGTAGTAGTAGTAGTCAGTGCCTCATATGAAAAGTGCAATATTGACACTTATATTCTGGGAGTAACCAACAGCCATCTAAGTGAACATAAGGCCCACTCAGTAGGAAGGAATTCATATCTGGCACAGTAAACTTAACCAGTTAGCTATGGTTGGAAGTTACAGACCCTAGAGAAGAACCTACTATTGCCAATTTACTAAACCAGTATAATTCGTAACTGCATTCTAAATACTTATCCTTACAAATAAGTTTAACTCTTACTTCTCATCAAAGAAACTGAAGCATAGGTCCCCTCTTATAACATAGGGCCAGTTGTTTGTTTCCAGGGTCCAGTTTATTAATACTTCTGTGCCATATTACTCCACCATCCTATGTTGACCCACGTCTAGCTTCAATCAGACCCACAGGAAGTATCCAGTCTAGCCAATCAGAGTCCTACCTGGCCATAAGCAGAAACTGTTCTTGCTATTTTCAGTCAAACAGACCCCTGACACAGCAAACAGACCCCTGACACTGCAACTACAGTTGCTGACCGGATGTCACGAGCCAGTCATAAAGTGATTCCTGTACCAATAAGGGTCTATACCCAATCACTTAAAAGTACACTTAACCACAGCTAGAATCCCCCAGATCCTGCTGAAAAGGAACCTGCAGGCTTCTCTAGGGGTTGCCATTGTCCACTGTGTCAGATGGTTGATCCATACATGCTGGAATTTTTCATTAAATGCTCTTGTTTATTGCATTTGTGAATGGTGGTATTTTATGGGACTTCTCGCAGACCCTAACAGAAATTTTTTTCTCAGTAAACAGAGAGCATTACAGAAAATCGTAAGTTTTTAAGATGAATAGAATAACTGTCTGTTCAGTACTCAGACCCAACTGATACATCAACCACACGACCTCTACACACAGGGCTCAGGGAACACTGCAGAACTTGGGTTAGGAAGAGTTTAAGTGCTAGAGGATTAAGACATTTGCTTTGAGAGTATGTCTTCTATATATGACATGGAAACAGCAACCATGAACTTTGCATAAATTCATAATTATGAAAATCCCAGGGTATGGTTCAGTGGGATAGAAAGATTGGCTCTAAACTCTTTGAGCCAATTTAATTAATTAATAAATTATTATCAATACTTTTGTGGTTTTGGTGATGAGTCCAGGGCCTTTCGTATGATAGATAAGTACTTTCCCACTGACCTACATCCCACATCTAATTTCTTTAAATATAAAACATTTACTTCAATATTTCTTTTGTTTTAAAGCTGTTAGGGTCCTGGAGAAGTCTGATAAAAGACCAACATTCACATATGCAATAAGCAAGAGTGTTTATTATCTTAAGATTCCAGCATGCTGGGGCCATACATCCTACACAAAGGCAAAATGGAAAGAACTCTGAGAGGGATGTGTGGGCTCCTTTTAATAACTAAGGAGAGTTCCTAGGGCAGTTAGGTCATTTCAGATATGATTGGCTTAAATAAGTGGCAATCACATTAATAAGTTTTAATTGGCTAGGGCTAGTTAGGGGCTGGTCAGGGCTACAGTTTTCCATTTTGGGGCAGGCCTGGACAAGTCCCAGGCTTTGTCCTTATTTGGTTATTACCTTTAGCTTATTGACTGTGAAGGCTGGCTGGCCTAGTATGTGCTGACTGCAGGGGCTGGCTTAGGCCTGGTACATGTAGTACATCCTTGCTGTTGGGAGTGTTAGAGACTGATTGGCCTTTGTTTGTGGTTTCTTCAGAAACTGCTTTCTCAGTCTCAGGAAACTGAAGTTGAGATCTGATTTCTAAAAGAAGACTGAGCAGCCTGTTATGGTATCTGGTCAGTCCTCTCAAAATCTATATTCATGAAGAAGTTAAAAATTAAAGATGACACCCACTATTTTCTTCAAGTGAATTATGAGTAAGCTGTTTATGAAATAAGAGTGGCTATGAGTTCATCATTATTTGAAGTTAGTTGTGGTACTTGGGAATTCATTATACTACTTTATATTTATGTTTGACATTTTACTAATAAAAAGTTTTACCTTGCTGGGCGGTGGTGGAGCATGCCTTTAATCCCAGCACTCAGGAGGCAGAGCCAGGCGGATCTCTGTGAGTTCGAGGCCAGCCTGGGCTACCAAGTGAGTTCCAGGAAAGGCGCAAAGCTACACAAGAGAAACCCTGTCTTGGAAAAAAAAAAGTTTTACCTCAGTTGAGTGTGATAGTACATTCCTGTATTACCAGCACTGGGCAGGCTGAGGTAAGATAATTTTGAATCAAGACCAACCTAGGCTACAGAGTGAAACCCTGTTTTAAAAACAAATGGACATGATGCCACAGTGACTATCACATTAGAGAAGTAGCCACAATTAGCCTTTAACAGATTCTATAAGATTTTGTCCTCATTCAGAGTGATTAGAAGCTAAATAAAAATCAAAATCCCAGTGAAGAAAAGTGCATTCATAATTCACCCAGCTCATGCAATGAGAGGCTTAACAATGCCCCAGTGATAAAATGATGTGTATCACAAATTCTCTCAGAAACTGTGACAGTGGCTAGGCCTGGAACACCCAGCTTAGGTACACTTGGCAGGAAAGCTTCCTTTTTCCCAACCTGATCTACACAGTGAGTTTTAAGGCAGCCAGGACTACATACTGAGACCCTATCTTTCAAAGAAAGAAATAGTGAGGGCTAGCTGTATAGCTCGATAGAGCACTCATATAACATATGTATGATCTCACATCCATACCAAGTACCACAGAATAAAACCCAACAAATTCTGTAATTTGTGCTTTTAGTAGGAAAGCTAGAGTATGTGCTACTCATAGTTTTATGGTGAAGCTGTCCAATTCTGAGTGACTTTTTACTCATGTAGCACATGCTTAGTGATTCTGAAGAGAAAAACAAAGGTAGAAAATGAGCATTTTTTTTTTTTTTTTTTGCCAGGAATCACAGCGCTGTGTGAACTGAGGCTTAATCATCTTCATATGAAACTCAATATCCACCAAAGTGCTGTGGGGGTCGCAATAATAGCCTGTGCCTCTGTCCTTCAACTGTCTGAAATTTTCCCGCACCCAGAACAGACTCTTTCTGAAGCTACATCTTTCTCCTTACGCCCACGCATCTTTTACCTTGCTCCAGTGAATCACATGGTCCAAGACGGCGTCGTCTACTAATACCCACAGTTTTGTGAGAAAGTTAGGAACTGTCTTGTAGAGTTGCTCCATGTTTCAGGGTGTCAGTGCCTAGAGGAAATGTTAGTTCTGAACTACTGTTGCCAGGAGAGCAATTTTACTTCAGGTCAAGCAGCAGTTTTCGTCAGAATGCCGATTACCCGCCTTCAGAACTTTGCTTGGGGGCGGGCCTTAATTTCCCAGGGGACAATTCTCATTGGCTAGTTATGGTAGCCAATTTCAGCACCTTCTGGCACGTGACTATCAGGGAACTTCCGGTCGAGGAAATCCTTTGTGGTGTGAGGAAAAATGAGCCATGAGCAAAAACAGTAGGGGGCACCACTTTGGACGTTTTCTCTGCTGCTTTTCTGGCTATAAGTGCCACAGTAAGAACTTCTGCAAACTCTTTCTTTGTTCCTAGCAGAAGTTAGCTACTTGCTGCTAGAGGAATGCTGGATAGGATATTATATATAATGACCTTTAAAGGAACAAGGGCTTTCACTGTGTACAGTTATGGCCTGGTAACCAAGTGGTGTGGCACAACACTAGGTTAACACTGAATTAGCTCGACGTTGCCTATAGCTTGGCAACGAACTTAATGATATTACAAGGCAATGCTTTGCAGTGCATGCTTTTGATCTTTTCTCTGGATAGATGATGAGAACTGGTTGGTCTTTGTTTTGATTTGTTTGATTGGGTTTTTGTTTTTGTGGTTTTTTTTCAGAGTTTCACTACATAACCCCAGCTGGCCTGAACTCACATACATAGGCTGTCCACAGATTCATAGAAATCTGCCTCTGCCTCCCTAGCACCAGGATTAAAGATGTGTACCACCACAACTGGCTGGTGAAAATTCTTGGTAATCATTTTGGTGAAGTAAGACACTTCTAGAATATTAGAGCATTCCCTTCTTCTAATGAAAAGGTTGGAAGGGAAACCAAGTAGAAATAAAATTGTCTAAAAATGTACACAATTTCTCTTGTTGTGTTTGTATTTCCCTTTCATTAGAAAATAGTTTGTTGAGGGGCTGGAGAGATAGAACAATCAAAAAATGCTTACCATGCATGCATGTGGATTTGAGTTCAATCTCCAGCAACCACGTAAAAGCTGAAAGTGGTGTCTGTGCTTGTAATCACAGTGCAGAGGATGCAGAAACAGGCATATCCCCAGGGCTAATTGTCCATTCACCTACACATCTTAGTGAGATACCCTGTCCCAATAATCAAGGTGAATGACTTCTGAAGAATAGCAGGAACTCTGATTTCTCCATGCATATACACACATCCAAACACACACACACACACACACACACACACACACACACACACACACACACACCACTCACACAGGAACACACACATACACGTAAAATAGTGAATGATCAGAATGCTAAAAAAAAAAATGTTTTCTGAAATCTTTTATATCTCCCTGAGTTGAATTGAGTTTTGAAATTTTGCATTACATTTTTTCTTTAAATTTTGTTTATTTATTATTTTTAAGATTTATTTTTTATTTTATGTGCATTGGTATCTTGCTTGCATGTGTGTCTGTGTGAGGGCATTGGAGCCCATGGAACTGGAGTTACAGACAGTTGAGAGCTGCCATGTGGGTGCTGGGAATTGAACCTGGGTCCTCTGGAAGAGTAGCCAGTGCTCTCTACCGCTGAGCCATCTCTCCAACCTTTACATTCCATTTCTTATGAAGGTAAGATTTATCATAGTAGCAATAAATGGCAGTAGGAGCTATCAAACTTACAGTTTACATTCATCTTATTTTATTTGAGTAAAATTTTAAGAGCATATGCCAGAAAAATGAGTATGGGTTTAAAATATCTGCAGAGACATTTCACATAAAATAAATTTACTCTTCAATTTAAAAATGCTAGATATAAAAGATACACAAGGGTCAATGCTTTGTTTTAAAGTTAAGATTACAGAGAAGTTGTATTAATTGTATAAGATCACACAGCTAGTGATTAGGAGACAGTTTCTTTCTTTCCTTCTTTCTTTCTCTCTCTCTCTCTCTCTCTCTCTCTCTCTCTCTCTCTCTCTCTCTCTCTCTCTCTCTCTCTTTCTTTCTTTTTAACAGAGCTGAGGACCAAACCCAGGGCCTTGCGCTTGCTAGGCAAGCGCTCTACCACTGAGCTAAATCCCCAACCCCAGGGGACAGTTTCTTACAAACTAGCTAAATTTCTAAAGGAAGTATACTCAGTAATATCAATATAGGAGATGTTATTTCAAGATAATCCACAGGTTTATTTTTTAATTTTTAATTTAAAAAAATTTCTTTTTAAAACCATTATATGTGTGTGTGCACATGTTTGCAGGTGAGCTTGCCTATACAGATGTATCTGAAGATACTTTTTCTCACTTCTTTCTGTACCTTAAGTTTTGAAGACTAGGCCTTTTACTAAGCCTGAAGATCATCATTTTGGCTAGACTAGCTGACCAGTGAGCCTCCTAGGATCTCTTGTCTCTGCTCCCCCAAACTAGGGTTATAGGCATACATTGATGTGCTCAGCTTTTATGCAAATCCTGGAGATCCAAACTCAGGCACTTTACCCACTGAGTCAACTGCCCAGCCCCCACAAGTCTTATGTTTGGATCACAGTTTATCATTATTCTTGGACACTAACCAAATGTTCTAATTATGACTTTTTTTTCATATGAAGAGCAAAAAACATTTTTAGCTCAGCCTCAATAAATGCTTGAATATATATTAAGAATTACAACTACCATGAAGCTTGATATTAACATAATAGTAATGGTTTTAATGACATTTCCCCAAATCTTGTTTCTACTCTGTTCTTCGTTGCCCACTCAGACTTCATGATCCTGGATAAGAAATAATTAAATTTATATCCCTGGCATGACTGCATGTAAAATTACTAATAAAGGTGATTTATGAAAAAGTTATCAAAGCACTGGGGTTTTGCTATCAATCTATGACAGTATATCCACTGGAAATTATGAAAGGTTTGGTTCCCCAATGATACTGGAAGAAAGTGTTAATAATCTGCAGATTAAAAAGTTTCCATCAAAATATGAAAAGACAATTTTTGTTATCTTTTCATAATTAAACAAAGGAACAAATATGACATCATCAAAAATGAGTGGTTATTCTTACAAGACCGACAAGGATGAATACATTCAACTCGTATTTATTGCAGTGTATTGGGCAGCACGTATGTCAACTCCAAAACCATGAGCACTTCATTCAGGTGTTATCATTCAGTGTCTGTATGTGGCCACATATGTTCAAAGTTGAAGAGAGGAAATTTGTGTTCTTAGCAGCTATATCTTCTTATGAGATCATTATTTCTCCCCAACTGCCTTTCATCAAGATGACCTTTAATAGGATGCATGCCATGCAAACGGTGTAGCATCTCAGCATCACAGATTATTTCTAGTGTTCCAAGACACTACTCTAGCAATCTGGTTTAGTTCTACATCTCAGTAGGTATGTAACACCTTTATATTTGTTCTATCTGGGACAGCTTCCATATTTCTTTCTTCAATATATTTTTGGTAATTCCTTGCTTTTCCTCCTATATGCACTTCCTAAACTGACTCGGTGTCTTAGATTTTTAGGCACATATTCTATAGGACTTGAAGACTTTTACAGCCATTTTGTAAAACACACACACACACACGTATAGAATGTTACATGTAAAAGGCACTTGAAAATTCATTTGCTATATTTTATGGAGGAAATAAATGAAGCCTAATACCTATTCTTATTGACTAAATGGTAATTTTAAAAAATTATTTTTCAGTGCTAGGGATGGAATACAAGTCCTAACACATGCAAGGCAACTACTCTGTCCACTGTGCTATACCCAAATTCCAAATAGTGAATGTCTTAAGAGCTAGTAATATGCCACAATTTAAAAATTAAGTGGTCATTCTTGAAATTAAATAGCAAATTAAATGGAAATTAAATAGCAAATTACTAAGATTATTATATAAATATAACATGAAGTTTATTTATAAAACATATTTACATTGAAACATGGTTTGATTTCTTAGTTTTGTTTCTGTAGTTCTGTAGGTGCCTACAATGTGTTTTCATCAAGTCCTTCTCAATCCTACAATCACTATTCCTTCACAACTTTATGACTTCATGAGTATATTCAGTACTGCCAGTATTTGTACAAGTGTGCGGCCATCTGCTGGAGCATGGTTGGCCTCTCAAGGCCTGCATCCTTAAAGAAAGTTGACTGTGCCTCTCCCGTCAGCCATCACTTAACTATAGCTTCTCAGCTGGATGTCCTTTCTTAGTTTGTTATGAAGTATCCTTTATTATTCAATCTTTATGCTACTGTCTTCCTTAGCCAGTACTTGTTCATTTGAATAGTTTTCAGCTTGAAATGTAGCTCAGTGATAGGCTTGCCTGCCTAGCAAGCACAAGGCCCTAGATTTGATCCTGAGTACCAAAATAAAACAAAACTTTGAATTTCCTTACTTATCTCTCTGAGTCTTTTCAAATGAATTCAAAATGATAAATATTCATTCCTACTCTGTTTGCTTGGCTTCTTTTGTGGAACTAGGGATTTAACCCAGGGCCCAAGGAATGTTAGGTAAGCACTCAGCCGCTGAGCTGTAGCGCCAGCCTAATCCCTGCTCCTCTGAGTAATGAAATAGTGATTCCTAATGTAAAAAAAAGCCTGGCATTAAATTAAGATTGCACAAATACTTATAACTTTTTGCCCAAGACCTTCACCTCTCCCCTTCCCGCTTCTTTTTTCTTTGCTTCTTTTCTTCCATATACTTCCACAATTCAAGAATAAGTCAAGGAAACCTTTGGAGTGTTTTCATTCTTGCCGTCACAGTTAAGTCTAAGCATTCTTCCAATTTTTGTTTCTCTGTTCCTGCACTTCCTTAAGGGAATTTTTCATTTTCCTTTCCTCTTTAAGGGCCTCTATCATTTTTATAAAGTTATTTTTAAGGTCATTTTCTTCTGCTTCATATGCATTGGGATGTTCAGGTCTTGCTGCTGTAGAATCACTAGGTTCTGGTGGTGCCACATTGCTCTTTATTTTGTTTAATGTGTTCTCACACTGCTGTTTATCCATCTGGGTTTGGGATAATTATAGGAACAGGTGCTGATTCTTATGATCCCTTTGTTGGATGGGTCTTTTGTTCTTTTATTGTCTGTTTATTGTCTTTTGCCCTGAATGGCCAAAGGTTCTGGTGATTGGCTGGTTGTCAGGTCCAGTTGGGTTCCCTCAGCTGAGGTTTGTGGGGTTTAGGTGCTTAGATCTAGCATATTGCCCAGTTCTTCTGGCTGGTGTGGGCTTTACTTGTGCCTATGGGGTCTGTTTTTCCAGCTGGTGTGAGTTGTGCCTGGTCTATGGAGTCTGTTCTTACACCTAGTGTGGGTTTTGCTTGTGCCTATTGTTACAACTGGTGTGAGTTGTGCCTGTGCCTGTGGAGTCTGTTTTTCCAACTGGTGTGG